>NC_062541.1:4376721-4379221 GCF_022655615.1 Tachysurus fulvidraco | reverse complement strand
GTGCATGTGTGTGTGTGTGTCCGTGTGTCTGAGTGTGTGTGTGTGTCCGTGTGTCCGTGTGTGTGTGTGTGTGTGTGTGGGTGTGTGTGTGGGTGTGTGTGTGTATGTGTGTGTCGGTGTGTGTCCATGTGTGTGTGTGTGTGTGTGTGTGTGTGTGTGTGTGTGTGTGTGTGTGTGTGTGTGTGTGTGTGTGTGTGTGTGCGTGTGTGTGTGTGTGTGTGTGTATGTGTGTCTCACCAGCTTCAGTGTTCAGTTCTCTCTCATCCAGGTCATCAGAGGACACGGTTCCAGTAGACGGAGCTTTCAGCAGTTTATGGGCTTCAGGACAAATTCAGTGAAAAAAGAAAAAAAATAATTATATGAATAATAAATTTAATCATTAAAAACATATAATAAATAAAAACAGAATATGATAATTGACTGGTTTATGTAATGCAGTCAGAAACAGGTGAATAAAATAAATGATAATAAACGTATTATATTTCCAGTTAAACATGTAGAGATGCATCACAGCTCATTGGACAAATCCAATAAAAAAAAAGTGTGTTTAAAAAGAATATTAAAATATTTCTACATTTAAATTTCAGATAAATAAAAACAACAACATTAGAATTTATCATTACTTAAAGCAACATATTTGTAAATATTGGGTAAATATAAATTCCTATCATATTATTAATGTTAACAGAAAACAGTACATGAATACATACATGAGCATACACAATAATAATTACGTATATTAACACAAAACACACACACACACACACACACACACACACACACACACACACACACACACACACACACACACACACACACACACACACACACACACACACACACACACAGAATCCTTGCATTCCTCTGTGAAGGATTGATGTTTTTTGGCTCTTGTTGTATGTAATCATTAAAGTTCATGATGAACGTGATGAACATCTCACCTGGACTGGACAGAGACTCCAGACTTCCTCCTATGCTGTCACTGTCACTGTGTCCGGGGCGTCCTGTTCATTAAAACATTTTACCTCAATATTCTAATACAAGTAGTAACTTTCCTAACAAACAAAGATTTTCTCAAACCCTATAATTCTGTTATTAAAGCAGCAGTAAGCATCTTGGACTTACTTCCATCACTGAAGCGCTTCGCGTCCTCGTGTATGTTAGTCGAGTCCTGCAGCAGCATCACGGCGTTACTCACTTTACGAGTTCTGCATAAATGAAACATCAGCATCAGGTTTGAAATGAATCAGCTTTCTGTGTAACTCTGTCCTGTACATTCTGCTGATTTTACAACCACACGTATAGCTCGACGGGTGGCCAGGGGTGGCCAGTGCCACCCTAACATGAAGTATGCTTTTATTATTGTTAAACCTCTTTTTATTTTTTGAATCCTCAAATTTGATTGGTCATTAAATGTGTTTGCATTATTGTTTTCTCAAACATCCGGTTTATGTTAATGCACTCTTTCTAATACGTTATGGTTTCTATGGTAACCACCTCTTGTTCTGAGGCATGAACTCCTGGAAACTGAAGGTCTGAAGCGGCTGCTCGGGTCCACACTTTCTGGCGATGTAGAGCAGGTACGGTTCTCCTGCCTCGCAAGGTCGGCAGGTCAGCTCCAGGTTGTGGTATCCTAAGGGGACGGACTCCATCTGCTGTCTCTGGTAGAAGAACATGTTCACCGTCACCTGTGTGAAGAAACCGTGGCCTTGTTACAGACTCTTTCTCATTGGTTTTTACTTTCTTAAATAACAACTGACTTTTCACTCGTTTATTACTTAGATTATGTAGATCGTCTGACACACAAGTCCTGGCGAATGAGCTGTTACTATGGTAACGTCTTGAAAAAAAGTGCATTGATTTAAATAAACCTGTGATTCGAATTAAAGCTGGCAACATTGACTTTATGCCATGAATTGTACGATATATAAAACTATATCGACATTAACGCAAAATCAAGCTAACGCAGTGATATTTGAAGCAATTTTAAAATGGCTGCAGATTTTCCACAGATTTAGGCTGAGACATGTTGTGTAACACCATCACAACACACATTCAGTTAAATCCCTCTTCCATGCACATGGGTGAAAAATGGTACCATTCTCACCTAAAGTCATTACACACATGTGTAGAACTCACACATGTGAATTCTGTGATTTCTGCAAAAAGTATTAAATTGTGTTTCAAATTTTGACAAACATTTGCTTTAGAACCGATCACAAAAATGCCTGAAACCAGAAAAAGAAAACCTCTAATTATTTGCAGTATACACTGTTTCGTATGAGTAAGAATCAGGAAAAATTGTTCATAGCATCAACCAAACATACATTAATAGTAAATATGCGATCTGAAATCTCAGTCAGTTCTCAGTGATTTCGGTTTACACATGTGAAGACTAAAATAACGCTCTATGTGTATCACAGGCTCTCGAGGAGAGTTTTACCTCTTTAAGCACGTTGTCTCCTTGGCAGATGAGCTTGCGGGTGTGGACGATGATCCT
>NC_062541.1:4239221-4371721 GCF_022655615.1 Tachysurus fulvidraco | reverse complement strand
GCTGGGTTTTCGGATCACGACTGCTGCTAGAGGGAGGAAATGACTTCAAACTGTCTGACCAATCAAAATCAAGATGACAATTCAACAGTGCTGTGGTACAAGTCAATTTATAACACAGAGTTATACCACAACTGAACTTCCTTCCCTCCAGAACATCTACACCAGCTGGTGTGTGAAGAGGATCATCAGAGACTCCAGCCACCTGAGTCATGGTCTACTCTCGCTGCTCCAATAAGACAGATGATATTGTAATGTCTGATATTACACCAGCAGGTTGCAGGATAGCTTGTTCTTGTGAAACATCAGATTGTTGAATTGTAACCAGTTACACCATATAATACATTATTTCCCTAGAACCCAGTAATAATTCTACAATTCTATATCTCCTATTATATCACTTTAAGACTGTTACAGTATAGTAAACACTGCAGCACAAACATTTCACTGGATGTAGCTGCTTAAAGTTGCACTTGTTATGTGCAATGTCTTCAGTCAGAGGTTTTTGTGGTTTCTCAGTAACATGACAAGATGTTTTTTTTTTTGTCTTAATTTCCCGAATGAGCATCAATGTCTTTTTATAGCTGCCTTACAATGTAATGCGAGAACAGGAAATAACCTTTCACTCAGATGGTCCACAGCATTAACCGTTACTATAAACAAGAATGTAACGTCATTATCCAGTTATTGTGGTATAAGAGGATAAAGATACTTTATGACAGGTTATGTCCTGCTACGTCATGGCACTCTAAAGTTGATTTGAATTTAACCCTTGTATGGTGTTCGGGTCTGTGGGACCCATATTCATAAACGTCAGTAGTTTTGAAAAACTTTGCTTCCTTGTAAATTTGTTGATTTTTTCCCACTCATGACTTGATTAAATTAAATTTTCTTTTCTTTTTATTTATTTATTAAATTTTATTAAAAAAAAAAAAAAACGAGTAGCACTTTAATTAAAAAATGTGATGTAATAAATGTAAAGGGCGAATATTAACCATATATGCTGTTTATATTGCTTGTAATTGGGATGAAGTAAACATCTGTTAGAGAATTTTAACATAAAATTTTTGATTGTGTTGAATTAAGAACCCAAACATGCAGCTGGTCCACCAGACTCACGAACACTGGCTGAGTAACAAAAATACGAAACAACATACAAGGGTTAATAAAAGCACAGTCCCAAGTGATTTATTCCATATTTAAAGTATTTCGGAGATGTAATGTTTCCAATTTACGTTGATATTTATAATCATACATAATGGAATGCAAAAATAGAAAATAGCATTTTTCCTTTTTGAAAAACAAATCTTAGGACAATTGTACTGTATCTGAACTACGGTTTTAATCTTCAAACTCTTTCAAGAAATGGAATTTGCTCCTTTTTTAATTGTTTTGTTCATGCTTGTTGTGTCCATGTTGATCGTTGAAGGTCTTTGTCATGTCTCACTCCACAGTGGTGGTTATGATAAAGCTCGGACTCTCAGGACTTTGAAGGGTCTCAGAAGTAAAAGTTCCAATAAACAAAAAGAGTTAATATTTTTTCACAGAAATGTTTGTACCTTCAAAGTAAATGGTGATATCAAACCCATTTCTGCTCTCTGAGATACACCAAGTGTTTGCCCATAAGCAGCTAAAATTTGAGCTTCAGCCACTAAAATTCTGTGTAAGGTTCTCGACAGAGGAAAAAAACACATCTCTCACTGAAAGCCAACTCATGAGTCCTGACTCATTTTACATCAAAATCACAGCCAGAAAATTATTCATTTGTTTATAACTGACTGAAAACATCCCATGAGTCCATTTCCAATCTGCAGGTGTGATGAAACACCAGTGTCCTTGTAAAAAGGGTTAAGAACCAATAACAGAGAAGAACAGAGAACCCAAGCCCCAGTCTCTATCATGATCTTGGCCACCCATGTAGGTTTATCCATACCAAATGAATTGGTTAGCCTTTAGCTTTAAAGTGTGCATGTAATGCTAACTTTTTGTTAATGTTAAACAGACATTAGGTGTACATACGTGCTGCTCACTAAGGACAACTCCAAGTTATCGAAGTCTCGTAAAATCTCACTGTAGCGTTTGGTTGCCGGCTGTCTAGTGATGGTGCCTCCTTCTGGAAAAAAGTGAGAGAGAGAGAGAAAAGGTGAGAATTAAAGACTCATAGCTAGATAAATGTAAAGCCTTTCGGTTATCTTTAATGATTATTACTGATCACAAGGTGAATTGATTAACTGTCGAGTACAGAAAGTCAGATATCAATCCAAACTCTTATATGGACAGGAAGTAACTATAAACCTCACGTTTCCTCACCTCACAATAAAAACTTATTTTATTCTAAAAGAACAACCACAAGATTATTATTCCTTACAGAACACATAAATAAGGCATCTTAAAAATGCAACCTAATGAAAAATAATGATAAATAAACTTTTTGTAATGAGTGACCTGAGTGAATACAGGAAGGGACACAGAGCTAAGGGGATGTGGGTTGAGATGAACTCATTGACAATTGCAGTAAGATAATTCGGGAGGTTGATTATCTAACTGAACCCTGCGCAAACTCTTATCTACAGTGGAAGTAAATGTAAATACTGTATAAATATTGGTTATGGGTTAGTTAATAGTCAGATTTTAATTTTCGATTGAAATCCTTTGGTAAACGTTTAAGTACAGCCACAGATTCTTAAATCAAGTTTAAAGTACAAAAGTATAAACATACTTTAAAGTAGCTATTTTAATTACAGAAGTATAACAAGTTATTATCATGTTTAACTGTTATTAAATTCAGCTCTTGTTTTATCGATTATAAGGTATTTAAACATAATTACTAATGATGATATTTTGCCTGAAAACATATATTCTCTATATATTGTGCTCATATGCTACTGCTAATGAATTAAGCAGAACTATCATGCAAATAACTGATATTTACCGTTAGCTAGTTATGTTAACTACTGACATTGAAGCTAGTCTAAGAAAGAAAAGGAGAAATGCCTTTGAGAGAGGAAAATAAATGAGATGTCTCATATTATATACAAGGCTTTGTTTACTTCAGTGATACTGAAATGTTTTATTGAGATAGAGCTCAGAGATGGCGGCTTATCTATCTATCTATCTATCTATCTATCTATCTATCTATCTATCTATCTATCTATCTATCTATCTATCTATCTATCTATCTATCTATCTATCCATCCATCCATCCATCCATCATCTCTCCATCCTTTAATCCATCCATCCATCCATCCATCCATCCATCCATTTATCCAACCATTCATCCATCCATCCAATTATCCATCCATCCAATTATCCATCCATCCATCCAACCACTGCAGTGTTTTGCATGAGAAAGTGATGGAAGATGAAGAATTATCTTGATTTATGATAGCTTTTCTTTATGACACATTTTTATGAACTTGTTGGGATGCTTTAAACTGCCATAAATATTAAATTCAATTCAGTTTTATTTGTTTAGCACCTAAAACAATGGACATTGTCTCAAAGCAGCTTAACAGAACAAAAGAAATATAGTACAAAAAGTTTAATATTATACAAAGATTAATATTACACAAAGGTTCAAGATTAATATTAGACTTATATTAAAATGTGTTTGTATTTATACCTAATTAACAAGCCTGAGGTGACCCAGGTGACTGTGGTGAGGAAAACTCCCTTAGATGGAAGAGGAAGAAACCTTGAGAGGAAATATGTGTCTGTTCTGTTATATAATTGAGGGCTCTAGTAATATAGACAATGTTGTTTTATGTCAATGGTTTTTAGCCCTTCTGGATGCAACCCTCCAGGTGTGTTCAGTGACTGGATTGGTTCCCTGCCACAATCCTCCAACATAATATTTAACTGAAGCAAAATTACTCAAGACTTTCAATCTATGCATACATTCAAATGGTGGTCAGAAGGAAGGGCCAACATGTTTGTTGTATGACGCCAACTGGCGACCGATTAAAACAATATACTCTGGTAAGATGAAACAAAATAACATAAGACTTTAGCTATAATTCAGCTCCAAGAAAGAAGTGACACATATTCACGGTGAAGCACGGTGATGGGGGCATCAGGACACGGAACTGGGGCATTTAACAAAAACATAAATGGAGCGATGTTCCAGGGGTTATAGAGTATATTAGCATTAAATCTGAACAGCCAAGCAACTGTAAATGACTCACAGCATGCAGCCAAAATAACTAAAGAAGGACTTGAATGGTCTAGCCAAGCTCCTTACCTAATTCCAGTAACAATTTATAGATGATTTTAAAATTAAAATCTCCAGAAGAATCTTTGTAAACTTGGGGCAGTGAAGACAATTACTCAAGAGGAAATGGACTGCAAAAAATCGAATAGATTTTTGAAGTTGCAATAATGAACGACAGTCGTTATCGCCTTAATGAACACTTCTTTGTTTTTGCTCATGATTTTTTATTTTTTTTTGCCAAAAGTGGATATAATCTGTACACTGGAAGTATATATATATATATATATATATATATATATATATATATATATATATATATATATATATATATATAAAAATAAATAAATATATAAATAACAAAACAGCAACATCTCAGAAATATAATTATTTCACCTCACTGTGCATAGATGCTATAATATATTGTGATTAAAAAAGTCCCTGTTTTGTAAAACATAAAAGTATTGGACAAAAGTCGTTGGTTTTGTAACAGTGCTTCTGAAGCTGCTCAGTGGAAAATTTTTATACTCCTCACAACTTTTACTATGTCTACATCACTAGTCAAGTGTATTACATGACGTGTCCCTGGATTTTTCTTCTTCTTCTCCACATTCCTGCATGCTGATACTTTATAAATAACCGAACCGTCATTAAATCGTAGACTTTAATCAGACATGCAGTCAAACCTCAACAGTAAACTCCTGTGATATAATGAACACCTGAAAAACTGACAATTTCTTTCTGTCTTTTTGTTGCCGTGCTCCATTTAGGTCAACCACATCCTGCACTAAGACAGAGACAGCGCGATGTGCTGCAGGAGCACATAACACTTGTTTTTTTAATATAGGCGTTATAAACGAAGTCGCAGGATTTTTAAACAATATTGAAGAAAAAAAAAGCCAGTGTAGTGTGTGAGAGAGATTCTTCTTTATTATATCTCACTTCTGATGTGGTCGGTGTGTTGTGTGTTTAAGTTCCCTGAGGAACTTAGTGTCATTGTGAATAATTCACCGAGGTCAAAGTGACAAAGAAATGACTGACACACACACACACGCACACACACACACACACACACACACACACACACACACACACACACACACACACACACACACACACACACACACACACACACACAGCAAATAAAAGATTAATATTTTGCATTTCAAGAGCAAACTTCCACTTTAAAGCTGATTTCCTCGTGGCATTGTCAGTTGATATATGCAAATTCAACTCATTTAATCTCTTATCAACATTTTATCTGTCATCCATCCGTTTCCATCCTGTTTCTATTAACTCTATTAATGATATTCTTAATTTTTATAATGATAGATAGATAGCTGTTTAGCATCTAAGCTCCAGTGACAGACAACAGGTTCACTGAACTGCTCAATAAATAAATAAACAATAGGCTTTTACTTCATACAATAAACACATGCAACATGTGCTATCGTGATCTTACTGGAAGTCCGTTGATTATATTTCATATTTCAGTGTTTAAAACAAAAAAGCTTTTTTGAAAAAAACATACTTGACACCTTGCACTTGCACATTTTCTGCTGTTTTCTGCTGTAGACTTCCTGTAGATCTAATAAGACTGGTGACCCCCACAGGCTCTTGGATCCTCTTTTTAATACAGAGAACACTGAAGCTTCTTTATATTCATCTATTTGTTCATAAACTCATGACCTTTCCACAAGGATTAAAAAAACAAAACGGTGGTTACCTGCCAGTGGTAACCAGATATTAAACACAATCCATGATACCAACGCATCTTCAGAAGAGTCCCAAAGGTTCAATGATCCACAATCAGACTTTATAGAGGAGTTTTGGATTGATTTCTTTGTATCCAGTCTCTCGTAGTTTTAATGATGCTTGATAAGCTGCCAGTAGGAGATTCTTACATCCAACCTTATTTTATCCAACGGTTAATTACATACGTTGCCACTTGATTGTTGTTATTAATAATAATAATAATAATAATAATAATAATAATAATAATAATAATAATAATAATAATAATGCTTACATATATTTATTTCCATGATACCTGACTACTTAAGGTCAATAACCTTTCACCTCTTCTGAGAAAGCTCTTTATTTCCTATTATGGTGATGAATAATAAAGGGATTTTCATAATATGTAAAAAACAGGAAGTGGTAAAAGGTGAAAACAGAAACAGTTGTTTAAAGAAATATTGAGAAAGTTCTAATTTATTATTATTATTTTTTATATTTAAGCCATTTTTAATGGTATTGATTTTCTCTAGATGACAGTTGACACTTAATGTTTATATCATCATATTTTCTTGTTGAACTGTCAGCTGTATATAGTTTGGATAGGAACGAGGACTGAAG
The DNA here is from genome assembly GCF_022655615.1 of Tachysurus fulvidraco. NCBI lineage: Eukaryota > Metazoa > Chordata > Actinopteri > Siluriformes > Bagridae > Tachysurus > Tachysurus fulvidraco. The sequence goes on along the minus strand of NC_062541.1, from coordinate 4,365,159 downwards.
TACATGAATGTTTATCTCTTAACACTTCCGAAATATCTTTTTAAAAAAAAAAGCTGCTTCATTGTCATTTTCTGTCATCGACTATGACGTTTCCTGTCTGTCTTTCATGATTTAAAAACTCCCCGATAGGATTATTAGTTTAAAATAAAACCAGATGTCGAGTCGAATGAAAGAAAATGTGACTTTCATAATACAGAGAAGAAATCTGTAGTAAAGCATGAAAGCTTGCTGATAAATGCAGAGTTTTGCCTTCTTTTACTGGAAGTGGTCTAAAAATGTGTGTTTCTGCTTTAACTTGCCTAATGTATGTAAATTTCTGTTAAAAAAAAAAAAAAAAAACTTGTTCGCTTCCCATATTTGAGCTAAACGAGTGTATTAACTGTTGAGCAGCTTGTCAGAACTATTCTTAGCTGCAGCTTGGATATAGATTCAAAATGCAAAATAAGACAGGAAGTTCTTTTACTGATCATGCACTGGTTGAGCTTGCATTGCACGCACACACACGCATGCACGCACGCACGCGCACACACACACACACACACACACACACACACACACACACACACACACACACACACACACACACACACACACACACACACACAAGTGCAAGTGCAAACACAAGTACAAAAAAGGAACAAAGAGACACCATGAGATAGAAAACTATTAATTACAAAAAAAAAGTTCAACTTGTCCTTCATCTCACCCTTCGGTTGCCTTAACGGTACGGCCTGTGTCGTCTCCTCTGTTGAGTCGTCCATCCCTGAGCCACCAGCAGACATCAGTGTGTATATCTTCACCTCCTCATTACTCCATCAACTTCACAGAGGATGCTGATGATTCTCAGACAGGTTTCCAGACAGACCCGAGATCCAAACCCAGCAGCACCGGGGTCACCCTTCAGATTTGCGCTGACATTTGAGCAGGCCCTGAGGCAGACATGTGACACGTTCTCTCATTTGTTCTAAGTGCACTTCTCTTCCTCTAATGCCGGAGGTTGGCCAACGCGCTTTCACCATCACGTGAAGAGGAAGTGTGTCTTGCTGTCACTACGAAGACACACCTATTACACTGAGCTTGTGTTCAGCACAGAGCTGAGTGTGCAGCAGGCAACACTCATGGTCTCAGCAGTTATTAATACACTAATAGTTAGTGGATGTGGTTTGTGTGTGACTTTTAAAGATGGAATTGATATACAACATTGACGTCACTTCTATCTTCAGTTCATTTTACAAAAAATCTTTCCATTCTCTAAGCTGGAGGAGTTGCAGTTTCATTTTTCTTGCTATCATTCGTTCATGTGTCTCTGTGGTTTCCACTCTGATATAAAGTAGAAGAGAGTGGAGTTGGAACAGAGGTCTGTTCACCAAAACAAACATTGCTTTCTCCAATCAACAAGGTGCAGTGGTGTTAATTACTCTGCACATGTAATGCTCTGTAGTGTCATCTGTCTGTCTGCTAAAGGACGGCGACTTACATTAATCACAAAGATAACGTGTTCAGAGGATGTCTATCACAGCCGTATAGTGCTTCTTCCCTAAACTGTTACCACAATATTTACAAGCACAGTATTATCTAGAACGGGTTTGAATGTTTTAGTATTAAAACGCATCTTCACTGGAACTAAGAGGCTCAAACACTGTACACAGCTCCATGAAGACGGTGTGGAGGTGAAGGTTGGAGTGGAAGAACTCATGTGTCCTGCACTGAGCCCTGACTCTGACTCAACCCCACTGAACACCTCTGAGATAAACTGGAACCTGATCTCACTAATACTCTTGTAGGTGAAGAAGAGTGGATCTGATTAGAACAACAAAAATGAGACAAATTTTGATGGGTATCAGTTAATAATTATATCAGTAAATCAGATTTTGGATTTTAAAAGTAATTTTACACGAGTGAGCTAGCATTTCAGTTTCATTGCAAGGATTTTACAAGATGTTTAAAGGACTTGACTTAACTGAAAATTTCTTTCCTGCAAAACCTCAAGGCGAGGATAAAGCTCAAATACAATACATTATATAAACACTATATAAACCATTATTTATATGACTGATGTACACTATTTGTGATGCCCAATATGTCTGCCATTATATTTTAGCAAAGAAGGTGTACCAACACTGTACTGCATAAGTATTCTTTTATTAATAATTTCAATTCATTTTATTTTTATAGCACTTTAACAACAGACATTGCCTCAGAGCAGATTTACAAAAGCATAGGAAAAGTATAAAATTTTCATTTTTTAAAGGTTTTTTTAATTGTTACCTTGTTACCTTCATCTACCCTTAATAAAATATGAATACAAAAATATATATTTCTACAAAATATAAAAGACATATTTACATTTATGACACTTAATTTTGGCAAACGCAATTATTCTGGGCGACTAACAAAAGAAATTTCAGAAGAAAATATTACAATAGTCCGAACAGCAGGTTATTCTTTCATGCCGTCTAGTGGCCAATACGGAAATTACACATTTATAGAACGTTGAAGAATCTGAAAACCAAAAGCCACCTTGTTCATGTAATCCACCGGAACTGCTAATTAAGCTAATATTATTAGTTATGTGTTCATCTCAGAGGAAATTTATAGATTACAAAATATTAAAATAAAGAATACAATTATTATTTGCCTAATAATATATAATTTAATAAAATATAACATAAATATAATATTACAACTAGCCGGCAGGATCCCGTGCTTTCATTGCCGGGTTTGACCCCTGGACAGGGAGCTAACACAGCTAATTAAGCACTAACTCTAACTGAGAGCGAACACAGCTAATTGAGAGCGAACTGAGAGCTAACTCTAACTGAGAGCTAACTGAGAGCTAACTCTAACTGAGGGCTAACTCTAACTGAGAGCTAACTGAGAGCTAACTCTAACTGAGGGCGAACTGAGAACGAACACAGCTGAGAGCTAACTCTGAGAGCTAACTGAGAGCTAACTCTAACTGAGAGCTAACTGAGAGCTAACTCTAACTGAGGGCTAACTCTAACTGAGAGCTAACTGAGAGCGAACACAACTGAGAGCTAACTCTGAGAGCTAACTGAGAGCGAACACAGCTGAGAGCTAACTCTGAGAGCTAACTGAGAGTGAACACAGCTGAGAGCTAACTCTGAGAGCTAACTGAGAGCGAACACAGCTGAGAGATAACTCTGAGAGCTAACCGAGAGCGAACACAGCTGAGAGATAACTCTGAGAGCTAACTGAGAGCGAACACAGCTAACTGAGAGCTAACTGAGAGCGAACACAGCTAACTGAGAGCTAACTGAGAGCTAACTGAGAGCGAACACAGCTAACTGAGAGCTAACTGAGAGCTAACTGAGAGCGAACACAGCTACCTGAGAGGGAACACAGCTAACTGAGAGCTAACTGAGAGCTAACTGAGAGCGAACACAGCTAACTGAGAGCGAACACAGCTAACTGAGAGCAAACACAGCTAACTGAGAGCGAAAACAGCTAACTGAGAGCTAACTGAGAGCGAACACAGCTAACTGAGAGCGAACACAGCTAACTGAGAGCGAAAACAGCTAACTGAGAGCTAACTGAGAGCAAACACAGCTAACTGAGAGCTAACTGAGAGCAGACACAGCTAACTGAGAGCTAACTGAGAGCGAACACTGCTAACTGAGAGCTAACTGAGAGCGAACACAGCTAACTGAGAGCTAACTGAGAGCGAACACAGCTAACTGAGAGCTAACTGAGAGCAAATACAGCTAACTGAGAGCTAACTGAGAGCGAACACAGCTAACTGAGAGCTAACAGAGCTAACTGAGAGCGAACACAGCTAACTGAGAGCTAACTGAGAGCTAACTGAGAGCGAACACAGCTAACTGAGAGCAAACAGAGCTAACTGACAGCGAACACAGCTAACTGAGAGTGAACACAGCTAACTGAGAGCGAACACAGCTAACTGAGAGCTAACTGAGAGCTATCACAGCTAACTGAGAATGAACACAGCTAACTGAGAGCGAACACAGCTAACTGAGAGCTAACTGAGAGCGAACACAGCTAACTGAGAGCAAACAGAGCTAACTGACAGCGAACACAGCTAACTGAGAGTGAACACAGCTAACTGAGAGCGAACACAGCTAACTGAGAGCGAACACAGCTAACTGAGAGCGAACACAGCTAACTGAGAGCTAACTGAGAGCGAACACAGCTAACTGAGAGCAAACAGAGCTAACTGACAGCGAACACAGCTAACTGAGAGTGAACACAGCTAACTGAGAGCTATCACAGCTAACTGAGAGCGAACACAGCTAACTGAGAGCAAGCAGAGCTAACTGACAGAGAACACAGCTAACTGAGAGTGAACACAGCTAACTGAGAGCGAACACAGCTAACTGAGAGCTAACTGAGAGCTATCACAGCTAACTGAGAATGAACACAGCTAACTGAGAGCGAACACAGCTAACTGAGAGCTAACTGACAGCAAACACCGCTAACTGAGAACTAACACAGCTAACTGAGAGCTAACTCTAACTGAGAGCTATTCCGGATATAAACGCAGGGCTTTGTTCCTTTGTTCCGCTCCCTCTCTGCTCCTCCTTTTTGTTTGATATGGACAAAGAGGCAGTACGTTGCTGTCCCGGTTCTCCAGGTGGCCAGTCCGCTCCTGAGTCCGGGTCACTGTTTGTTTGTCCAGTCCGTGGTTTGGCTTGACCTCACAGTTCACATATACTTACACAGACTCTCAGGCAAAACAGCAAAGAAGAAGAAGAAAAACAACAACAATAACAACAACATCAACAGCAGCATAATATAATTCTAAAACATTAGATTAGATTATTTTTACATTAATTAATATTTGAAGGAAATTAAGTAGAGTTTATTATTATTATTATTATTATTATTATTATTATTATTATTATTATTATTATTATTATTATTATTATCATTTTACAATAAATAATACTACAAAAATGGCCTTTCTGTTTATTGTAATACTTCTATGGTTCCACAAGGTGGTGCTGTGCGGTGTGTAATTATAGGTAAATAGCATTTTCCAGTAATGTAATATACGTTTATAAAAATCTGACAGCTTAATAGGCAATTTAGAAATCTCAAAAATCTAATTCCAAATTAAAATCTTATTTTGGAATTAGAAATTAATTTGGCATTTTAAATTAGACTGTTAATGTATAAGTATAAATGTAGAGAGTTCACTATGTTGTCTGGACTCCTGAAAAACATATACACAAAATAAATATGATCACTTCTGAACTGTGATTCAGTGTTACTAAAAAAAACCAGAATATATTTAATACATAAGCACATTGTAAAAGTCTCTTACTCTCTCAGTTCAAAAGATAGTCAGACTTCTTGTTGTGTTTTTTCTTCAGAGGCTGTAAATGATGCAAAGTTAATATTCGGAGTAAACATTAAAAAATAAACAATTACATTTTATTGTTGACTAATCAAAGGCTCACTCATGGCTCCTGTTTTGAAAGTCTGAAAGAGAGATGATGGACAAACAATTATTATAAAAATGTACAGTACATGCTGTATTTGATCTGAATAAGATCTGAGCTATAATTCACTGTAGATAACATTGTGTTAGTGTTTAGACTGAAATCCAAACATTTCTAAAAGTGTAATCTGAAAACACAACTTCTGCCTTCTCTTACCAGATTTTTTCTTCCAGATGAGAAATCCAACAAAAACAACAAATACCAAGACTGCAACAAGAAAACCAATATGCAGTGCAGCAGATCCTCCATCTGTTAAATCACCAGAGTCTTTATTATTTAATGTATTGATACACCAGCTTTCACACTATAAAAGTGATATATAGTTAAATATTTCTTCTACCTCTCAGGATGATCTTCACTATCTCCTTGTCCAGGCTGCTGTGCTGAACCACACAGGTGTAGTTGTGTTTCTGCAGATCCTCAGGTGAGACTCTCAGTATGCTTCTCTTCTGGAAGCTTCCATCCTGGTTTGGTAACGTCTCTCTGAGCTCCATATTTTCATGCATGACCTCTCCATCCCTCTGCCAGGTGATCATTACTTCTTCAGGATAGAAACCTGTAGCGTGACACACCACATCTGGAGACGAGTGTTTGTGGAAGACGGATACCTCAGGACAAGCTGTAAAGACACACAGGGACATTGATGTTAACACTATGAGTTAGTGTAAAGGAGGATGTTAATGTGTAAATATCAGTGTGTGTTGTAGTGAAGGAGTGTCATTAGTGTGCACACTATCTGTGTATGTGTTGTAGTGATATGTGTGTTTGTGTGAGCAGCAGTTGCAGCTAATGTAACAGAGCACATCACAGACTTTACTTTTCCTTTCCATAGGACACATACTTCTGTAACCACTCAATACAGATGTTCTCAAGATAAAATTTTTCAAAAATAGCAGCTCCTTCAGTGTTCAGTTTATTTTTGGTGATAAGAGACTGAGGTTTAACTGCAGTCCAGGTGACATGTTCCAGATCCAGACTCATGAAATCTTCTCCATCATAAGCTAACTGCTCATAACCTCTAACAGTCCCATCATCATAGAGCTCACATCCATATATTCTCTGTAGTGTGTGAACCCCTGTACACACACACACACACACACACACACACACACACACACACACACACACACACACACACACACACACACACACACACACACACACACGTTTCAGTCTCCTTCTACACATTCATACTTCCTTATTTCAGCCAAATAAAGACAAGAATGCTTATTTGTTTTTATCAAACAATTGTACTTGAAATGTTCTAAGTATCACACCCAGAATCTCACCCAAATAGGATTTCTCTACATTCAAACAGGTAAATCAGAGCCATGTTCATTAATCATTAATGTTATCATGCAGTTTGGAAATACAACATGAACATGTTACTGTAAATGTAGGATAAATATACAACATATGAGCTCCTATATTGTCGTTGTGTCATCACTCATATTGCAAGCTATATCTCTCTTCATTTGAGATTTGAATAGCCCTGATCTATGGTTTAGTCCATAGGACACTGACAGCCGGACTGAGAAGCTGTCCAATCCGGACCCGGACCTAGAGCCAAAACAAAAGGTTATGATTTAAAACTTGACGGGGCGCTTCTTTTTTTTTTTCGACGCAGCTTTTGCAATCTTTACGGTACTCGTAGTGGAAACGCACAGACCAATTGCATGCGAGTTAAACCATCTCACGTGATACCATTCAGCCAATCAAATCTGTGCATTCCTGAAGTAAACACTGCGACTCAACAGTGCAAGACAGATGAGAGAGAATTAAAGTTAAACATGTAAGAAAGATAGCGATACGTGTAGAAAACAAAGGAAGAGAAACAGACGAGTGAGATGGAGAAAGGAAGAATAAAGAACAAATGGCGCGCTTAAAAAAAAGAAAAGTGGACAGCGAAAACATTTAATCCAGAACGGACGGACTCATTTCTGTTCACACTTCACGCTAAACCAGTGTGTCTCATATGTTCAGAAACTGTGGCACTTATTAAAAGTGGCAATGTGAAACGCCATTATGAGACAAAACACAAAGGTTTTGAACAAACATATCCACTCAAATCTGAAAACGGCGTCCCTGAAACAGCTTTCCCAGGTCTGAGGAAAGTAGCCCTATGCATCCAACCATGTTTGGCTCTACATACAACTGCGAGGCAGCTTTCTCTACAATGAACATAATCAAAACTAAATATCGTTCCGGGTGTGTGTGCGATATTAATGTGCTCCACAAGGGGGCAGGAGCGCGCAGGTTACAGTTCAAACAGTGAAAAAGCACAACATAAAGTGAGAAATGACATATAATTATAGATATATTTTGGCTGTAATTTATTGTGTTCAAAGACAAATAGAACATTAGTGTAAATACACAGTAGAGCTAATATCTGAGTGTAGTTCAGTCTCACCTTCAGTCTGATTAAAGCACCTCATTAGTGTAATCACATCATCTTTGTAGATCTCCTGTGCATGATTCTGATTCTGTGTCCCACTGCTCCAGTAGTCTGGATCATAATCAGTGATCTTCTTTATCCACTCAGTTCTTGGGATGTATTTCTTTATATTACTGTCATAGTACAAAAATGGCTCTCCATCAACCAGACCAACATTTGTGTATTCTGATAAATCTATTCCTGGTGTGACTGCAGTGTGGATGTAGTGCAGTGTGTGTGTGACTATAACAGTGGAAAAAAATATTATTTTGACACAGTGACTCTTTATATTATTGAAATGGGAAGTGAGAGTCTGCCACAGTAGAGTTACTGTAAATAGAACATGCTCTGTAGATACGGTATGGAGTGTCTGCTGGTAATCAGTCAGGTAATCTATACTGCGTATCAGTCAGGATTTGAACAACACAACATATTAAAAAATAAAAAAAACCCCATTAAATTCAAGATTTATTACAAATCGCTGCTCTCCAAGATTTCCACCTTGATCTGTTTTTTTTTCTGTATTATTTTTGTCTATTTCTGTTTACTTGCTATACTGTATATGGTGACAACAGCAGGAAATTCACTTGCAAACCCTTATTTGCATATGCAAAGACATACGCAATACCTTCCGATGATTTGAAAGACCATACAAAGCATGTGCTAGGTCACTGTGGTAAACACCCTGAGAGTACACAAATGGCTCTCTATCAACAAGACCAACATCAGTATATTCTGGTAAATTTATTCCTGGTGTGATTGCAGTGTGGATGTACTGTAGTGTGTGTGATTGTAACAGTAAGAAAAAAAAATTTTTTTTGACACAATGACTGTTAATAATGGGAAGTGATAGTCTGCACAGTAGATTCACTGTGAACAGAACATGCTCGGTAGATACAGTACAGTGCGTCTGCCTCTTATCACACCATTTAAATGAGGAAAACATTTATGAGTCTGCATAGCTTTAATTACAGTGCTGTAGTTATAGATTTTTGGCAGGTATAATGGTTTTATAATTGTCAGGATTTTTATTATTTTTGTCTTTTTCTGTTTACTTGCTATACTGTATATGGTGCCAACAGCAGGAATTTCCCTTGCAGATCTACGTATATTTGCATATATAAAAACATACGCAATGATCTTTGAACGATTTGAAAGGCCATACAAAGCATGTGGTAGGTCATTATGGTAAACACCCTGACAGAAAGGTCCTAATTTTAAAATCTTTGATGCACAAGCTCTGGATCTTTGATTCAGATCCCTTCTAAAGCACACCATGGGTCTAAACTGACCCATATTCATTTCCTATGCCATTTCTTACTTGGCTGTGTATTTTTTGCTTCATCTTTGAAATCAGTTAGTTTCATCGTTAAATATTCCCTGATCTATGAATTCCATGATACATGAATAATCAATGTATTTAATTTCACTGACCACAATTTGACATTTTATTTTTTGTCCTAGGTTTTGTGTTACTACATCAAGGTTGCACAGATGTGTCAGAAATGACATTTAGTTAAAATAATCATTTAACCAGCACCTTTAACATTTTAAATATGTTTATTTGCCACTTTGTCACACATAACATACACATCACTGATAACAATGAATTTGAACTGTATTGAAATTGAACTGTATTACTGTATATGAGACAGTGGATTCAAGTGGAAGTAAAGATTTTGTTAAACAAAACACAAAGTAATCCTGGGAAAGGCAATGACAAACTGGGACGAGAACACATGCAACAGCCATAAAGGAACAACAACCAAAAACATGGGAAAGGATTAAATACATACAGGGAAACAATGACAAATGGAAACAGGAACACATGACTACATCAACCAATAAGAACATGACACAAACACAAGGCAGGAGAACATGAGGGCAAGGGAGGCAAAACACAAGAATCAGGTTACAAAATAAACAACATTAAAGACAAGACACCAAACCTATGTTACAACTGAGTAGAGGGGATGCTCGATCCAGTAAGACCCCAGAAATACTTTCTTAAAATAACCTGACGGTATTTACACATGCAGCAATCCAGAAGAAAGAGCTCATTAAGAATACAAAGACCATTTACTGTACACCTAAACAAAACACAATTCTAAAACCAAGTGACAAAATGAACACACCAAAAAGGATAATATTTTACTCACACTGCATGCAAACACATCCACCTACATACATCACTGTGTATCATACACACCACTTTTGGTGGTGCGAGTATTGAAACTTTTCTGAAACAATCTAACTAGAAAAAAGTCCAGTTGACACCACAACATCTAGATGTTCTCTTTTTTTTATTTTTATTTTCCTTTGTTACATTTTCAGTGCTTGTGTCTGATCTTTTGAATTTTCTGAACCACACCTTTATTTAACTTGCCTTGCATAAGAACTGTGCATTTATTTGCATAATCAGTTCTAATTTATTTTCTGTAAAAACTACCTGCTTCTGTTTCATGTAACATAAAACAACTACAACTTAGTTCTGCTGTGAGGTTTATAGGTGTATGTTAGGAGATTGTATTGCATAAGATATCTTCATATAAATATCTTTGTTTAAGTTGAATGCATGAATGCAATTTTTTTTTGTCAAAAGAGATTATATGAGGTTAAAGGCACAGGAAGTTTATTAAAGAACAAAAGCAACAGTGTGAACAGTGTACTTATCTCCCCATACTGCATTCTTCCCCATACTGCCTCATTCACCTATAATCAGTATAACTCTTCATACATGTACAAACCTGTTACATACTTTCAAGCATTAACAGATGTCAATGTTGATTATTTCTGTATGTTTCATTTTATTCTCAATGTAAACAACTATATTACAACTAATTACTACAAGACTCTTCTCTGTTCTGGCACCAAGGTGGTGGAATGAACTTCCCCTATAGGTCCGGACAGCTGAGTCACTGGCTATTTTCAAGTGGCGATTGAAGACCTACTTATTCAGGAAACACTTCAACTAGCACTTCTTTCTTTATCTTTTGCATTAAAAAAAAAAAAACCTTTGACACTTTTTCATTGTAACTTTGAAAAAATGTTTTAAACTCATGGTATCTTAAGTATGTAACCTAGTGAACCAGCATTAATGTATTCAATGTTAGAGATTTAAGCACTTATGTACGTCGCTCTGGATAAGGGCGTCTGCCAAATGCTGTAAATTTAAATGTAAAGCAGAAGTATAATTTGGACCAATAAAAATTTAGGATTCAGGTGAGTCATACTGTAAGTTGCTGAAGTCTATATAAGTCATTTGTACAGTGTAACCTGTACAGGGTAAAGTGTGTAGAATCACTCTTGAATGTCATATGTATGAGAGTAGCTTTATTTCATTACCCCAATATACCAGTATTTGTTTTTTAACTTGTTCCCCTCCAGAAAACACGGCTATTCTTTACACAATAATCCAGTCACAAACACACAATTGTAATGGTTTAAGCATTACGTAGATAATTGTTTGTGTTTAATAGAACATACAGTAAGCAGGTGTGCACTTTTCAACATAATAGATATTTACTTTTGATGCATGTGTCTAGCAACTAGCTGACTAGCACTTATTAATACACATTTTCTAACACATTACTGTTTCTAAATGAACAGAACATTTACAGCATTTAGCAGATACACTTATCCAGAACTACTTACACGTTTTCTCATTTTACACAACTAGCAATTGAATAGCATGTATGGTTAAGGGCCTTGCTCAAGGACCCAGAAGTGGACACTTGGTGGACATGGAATTGAACTCATGACAAAACCATTAGTTGTCCAACAGCTTAACCACTAAGCTGCTCGTGACATTCACTATGCTCACTACAATCTACTAACCTTGCTCGACTGGTCCCATTATCTCACAGGGTAAAAAGTAGGCACACAGCAAGACTTTTTCTGTTTCGTTTCTGTCTAGCTTGTAGCACTTATGCATGTGTGACCCAGGTGTGTTTTGTATTTACAGTGAAACTATTGGAACTGCTTTTACTAGATAAAGAACATGCTTTCTGACGTCTCGGAAAGGGCTTGTTCAAAAACATAGTTGACGTGACAAAAGGAGGATAAGTCTGTAAATAGATATGTGTCGTTTCTTTTTAAGCAGAAACATTAAAGGGATGCTTGTCACAAAAACTGAAAGTACATAGCTTATGAAAAGTAAAATTATTTCCAGTAAACTTTACCGCTTTGTATTTAACTAAAAGCAACTGGCATTATCATCATTTCAGCATCATATGTACGTAATTGTACCTAATTAGAAGCCGAGCTAACATAAGTAGTGTGTGCTTGCTCAGAAGGTTATTTGACAGACAGGTAGTTCTTAAAACTAGACGCTAGTGGTTAAGAAAGAGGAAAAATATGTCAAAAGATAAAACTTTGTTGATTTGCTTGTGGATTCATAAGAATATACTCTTTCAGACTGCAAACCATTTCTACTCCAGTTTCTGTGGCCATTAAAATTTATTTCTCTGTTGGCATTGCAGTTCATAGTTTTTCTTATTTTTTTTTTGTCTGGCAACAAAAACCCTGATGTGTAAAAAAAGCCCATCCCTGGGTGGCAGAAAAAAAGGCTCAAAATGTATGACCAAAAAGACTATGTTTTTCCCTAGAATTTATATGATGTTATATGTAACAGGTTCCAGGTGTGAGGGTCTGTAAAGATCAGTAAAGTCATGAGACATTCTAAAATGGTCCAGTTTCCTTCTCTTGCTTCGAACAGATTTTATTTCACAAAGATACACTGATATTCTAAAGCATTTTACTTGCAGCTTAAATACATCTCTTTAAACAAATTATTCAACATAACCCTCTTACATCTATTTCAAGTTCATACAGCACAAGTTCAAAGCAATTCTACAGTCTCTGTTTTTCTTTCAGCACGTCACTCACAAATTAAATGAAAACATAAATGTATATTTTATTGTTCGGCTCTTACACTTTAACGACTGTACTGTTAAGTACAAATATCTAACAAAGTACATTGATTTGTCAGCTACTTGGTTTCTTCAATACTGATCACCTGATGGCTGCTGATGCTGGAATTTTTAACAATTCTTGTCCTGTTAGATTTGAGTGCAATGTTTGAGACTGTTTCTCACACTATCCTTTTAACCTGATTAGCTGCTATTGGCAGAAATACATGATACATAAAATACATATTTACATTTATGATACTAGGCAAACACAATTATTCTGAGTGACTAACAAAAGAAATTTCAGAAGAAAATTTTACAATTGTACGAACAGCAGGTTATTCTTTCATGCAAATTCGGATATTACACATTTAGAGAACGTTAAAGAATCTTAAACAAAAAGCCACCCTGTTCATGTAATCCATGCTAATACATTGCTAATACTGTATAATAGGCTAATATTATTAGTTGATGGCGGGGGGTGGGGGTGGGGCTCATAATAGCCTTATAATAGATGGCTAAATAGATAGATACAACTTTTTTGTCATTGCATAATACAGGTACACTGCAATGAAATGTAGTTTGGCATCTACCAGAAGTGCAATGAGTAGCAATTGCACAAATAGACAAGTGTAGGAATCATATGTACAGCATGTAATATACATATATATATATATATATATATATATAAACATAGGTACAGTGAATACATTTAAAGGCTATAGCAATACAGAGATGTGAAGACATTGTTGAAAAGTACAAGTAAATGGTTCCAAGGCTATGGCATTGACAAAAATGTGCAGAAACTGTATATATTATATAAATATATATTTCTATAAAATTCTAAATTATTAGATTGGATTCATTTTACATTAATTAACTTCTGAAAGAAATTAAGGAAAGTTTAACATTATTCACTTTTTAATGGATGTTTTTCTTTCTTTTTTTTCAACAATAAATAATACTACAAAAATAGACTTTCTGATTATTGAGATAATTATATTATTCCACAAGGTAGAGATATGTGGTGTGTAATTATAAGTAAATATCATTATAGATATCATCTGTCATCATCTGTCTGGACTCCTGGAAAAAATATACACCAAAATAAACATGATCACTTCTGAATTGTGATTCAGTTTTACTAAAGAACCATAATCTATTTAATACATAATCACAATGTAAAAGTCTCTCTCAGTTCAGAAGATAGTCAGTCTTCTTGTTGTGGTTTTTCTTCAGAGGCTGTAAATGATCCAAAGTGAATATTTGGAGTAAACATTAAAAAATAAATTACATTTTATTGTTGTCTGATCAAAGACTCACTCACGGCTCATGTTTTGTGGAACTTGTTTGAAGCCTGAAAGAGAGATGATGGACAAACAATTATTATAAAAAAGATCTGAGCTTCAATTCACTATAGATAACATCAGATTAGTGTTCAGACTGAAATCCAAATATTACTAAATGTGTAATCTTCTGCCTTCTCTTACCAGATTTTTTCTTCCAGATGAGAAATCCAACAAAAGGAACAAAAAACAAGACTGCAGCAAGAAAACCAATATGCAGTGCAGCAGATCCTCCATCTGTTAAATCACAAGAGTCTTTATTATTTAATGTATTGATACACCAGCTTTCACACTATAAAAGTGATATATAGTAAAATATTTCTTCTACCTCTCAGGAGGATCTTCACTATCTCCTTGTCCAGGCTGCTGTGCTGAACCACACAGGTGTAGTTGTGTTTCTTCAGATCCTCAGGTGAGACCCTCAGTATGCTTCTCTTCTGGAAGCTTCCATCCTGGTTTGGTAACGACTCTCTGAGCTCCACATTCTCATGCATGACCTCTCCATCTCTCTGCCAGGTGATCATTACTTCTTCAGGGTAGAAACCTGTAGCGTGACACACCACATCTGTAGACGAGTGTTTGTGGAAGACGGATACCTCAGGACGAGCTGTAGAGACACACAGGGATATCGATGTTAATGCTATGAGTTAGTGTAAAGGAGGATGTTAATGTGTAAATATCAGTGTGTGTTGTAGTAAAGGAGTGTGTCATTAGTGTGCACATTATCTGTGTGTGTTGTAGTGAGGTTGTGTGTGTTTGTGTGAGTAGCAGTTGAGCTACAGTAACAGAGCACATCACAGACTTTACCTTTCCTCTCCAGAGTCTCTCTGCCATAGGTCACATACTTCTGTAACCAATCAATACAGATGTTCTCCAAATATAATTTTTCAAAAGTAGCAGCTCCTGCTGTATTCAATTTGCTTTTTGTGTTAAGAGCCTGAGGTTTGGCTGCAGTCCAGGTGACATGTTCCAGATCAAGACTAATGAAATCTTCTCCATCATAAGCTAACTGCTCATAACCTCTAACAGTCCCATCATCATGGAGCTCACATCCATACATCCTCTGTAGTGTGTGAACCCCTGTAGAGACACACACACACACACACACACACACACACACACACACACACACACACACACACACACACACACACACACACACACACACACGGTTCAGTCTCCTTCTACACACACACACACACATGGTTCAGTCTCCTTCTACACATTAACAGAGTTAAAACCTGAGTGTGTTTCAGTCTCACCTTCAGTCTGATTAAAGCGCCTCATTAGTGTAATCACATCATCTTTGTAGATCTCCTGTTCATCATTCTGATTCTGTGTCCCACTGCTCCAGTAGTCTGGATCATCATCAGTGATCTTCTTTATCCACTCAGTTTTTGGGATGTATTTCTTTATGTTACTGTCATAGTACACAAATGGCTCTCCATCAACCAGACCAACATCAGTGTATTCTGGTAAATTTATTCCTGGTGTGACTGCAGTGTGGATGTAGTGCAGTGTGTGTGTGACTGTAACAGAGAATGGGGGTGGAGGTGGGATAAACAAAATACAAAAATGTTACAGTATATATATATATATATATATATATATATATATATATATATATATATATGGTGTGTGTGTGTGTTCACTGCTGTGTGTGTGCACTTTGGATGGGTTTAAATGCAGAGAACGAATTCTGAGTATGGGTCTCCATACTTAGCCGTATGTCATGTCACTTTCATAAATATATATACTCAGAATATCCTCCTGGACATTCTCTTCATTTAACCCATCCAAGGTGCAAACACACAGCAACGAACACACACACCGTGAACACACACACCCGGAGCAGTGGGCAATGTTTATACTATTGAAGTGGGAAGAATATTATTAGTTGCACAGAGGGCCTGCCTCTTACTCCACCTATTTAAGTAAGGGACACTTTCTTGAGTCAGTATGGTATTACTGAATTAAGTGATTTCTTGATTGCGAACACGTGTGTCAGTAATCAGGCCTGTGTGGCTAGAGAAATTGAACTCAGGTTTGATAAACCACAGTTAAGTTATGTTTTAAGAGGGGGGCAAACACTTTTTCACACAGGGCAATGTAGGTTTGGATTTTGATTTCCCTTAATAATAAAAACCTTCATTTAAAAACTGCATGTTGTGTTTACTTGTGTTATCTTTGACTAATATTTAAATTTGTTTGATCTGAAATATTAAAGTGTGACAAACATGCAAAAAATAAAAAAATCAGGAAGGGGCCAACACTTTTTCACACCAGTATCTCTATTTTTTCTCTCTTCTGGAATATGTTGAGAGACAGACAGATTTTGAACCATCATATTTAAGGACATGTTCTCTGGAGTTATGAATCACACTTAAATATCTCTCAATCTAATGGACGAATATAAATTGTCTATTTCTTTTGTATCGGTTGTTCTTGTTGAGCAAGTATTCAATTTTATTCTAAAAAATAAATGTTAAACATAATAATTAAAGTGGGCATGTTAACATGTCTAGTGTCTACCATTCCAGTCAAACAGAAAAAGTAAGGGGTGATTTAACAGAGGAAGTTATAATCCTAAGCAAAACAAAATCTCTTTTTTTATTACTCTTTTCAAAATAGTAATTATCAAGATTGTTTGCAGATGATATTGTCCTGTTGGCTTCATCAAATAAGACCTTCAGCGTGCACTGGGACGGTTTGCAGCCGAGTGTGAAGCGGTGGGGATGAGAATCAGCACCTCCAAGTCCGAGGCCATGGTTCTCAGCCAGAAAAGGGTGGCTTGTCCCCTTCAGGTTGGTGGAGAGTTCCTGCCTCAAGTGGAGGAGTTTAAGTATCTTGGGGTCTTGTTCACGAGTGAGGGAAGGATGGAGCGGGAGATCGACAGGTCGATCGGTGTATCTTCTGCAGTGATGCGGTCGATATACCGGTCTGTTGTGGTGAAGAAAGAGCTGAGCTGCAAGGCGAAGCTCTCTATTTACCAGTCGATCTACGTTCCTACCCTCACCTATGGTCATGAGCTTTGGGTCATGATTGAAAGACAAGATCCCGGATACAGGGGCCGAAATGAGTTTCCTCCGTAGGGTGGCTGGGCGCTCCCTTAGAGATAGGGTGAGGAGCTCAGTCACTCAGGAGGAGCTCAGAGTAGAGCCGCTGCTCCTCCACATCGAGAGGAGTCAGCTGAGGTGTTTCGGGCATCTGTTCCGGATGCCTCCTGGACGCCTCCCTGGGAAGGTGTTCCGGGCATGTCCAACCGGGAGAAGACCCCGGGGAAGACCTAGGACATGCTGGAGGGACTATGTCTCTTGGCTGGCCTGGGAACGCCTCAGTATTCCCCCGGAAGAGTTAGAGGAAGTGTCTGGGGGGAGGGAAGTCTGGGCGTCCCTGCTTAGACTGCTGCCCCTGCGACCTGGCCCCGGATAAGCGGCAGAAGATGGATGGATGGATGGATGGATGGATGGATGGATGGATGGATGTTAACATTAACACATTCTCTTTAGAAACACAGCTCAGTCTACACCCATACCTAAAACGACAAATTTGTCTTGCAAATAATGCTGCCTCATGTTTTACGTAGGGTTGCCATTGTACTTTCTACTTTCATTTCTGTACAAAACACGCTTATGTTTCAATTCCAGTTAGATTCCTCTCTGCATTCAATACAGTAACCTCACAGAAACTGGTTAAATGAACTCAATATTTCTGGGATTGAATTCTTCCATCCCCTGGAATTTGACAATGGACTACCTGACAACTACAGATTGTTTGTATTAGATGCAACACCAGCACCATCCCATGGATCCCAGCTCAGGTAACAGAACCTCATCTCACAACATGTCCATAAACAAAATAACCCATCAGTATCTTCACTTTCTATACCAGCTGAGGAGAGACAGGACACATCAACATTCATCACATTTTAAATGAGTCATTGACCATGCCCACACCAAATGCAATCTGAGGATAGAAGTGTGTTGCATATTTCACATATATCGTACATTCACACATACATACATACATACATACATACATACATATATACATACATACATACATACATACATACATACATACATACATACATACATACATACAACACCAATTCACTATCTCAAAAAAATAGAATACTTCATAAGACCAATAAAAAACATTTTTAGTGAATTGTTGGCCTTCTGGAAAGTAGGTAGGGGCTCCTTTTGCTTTAATTACTGCCTCAATTCAGTGTGGCATGGAGGTGATCAGTCTGCGGCACTGCTGAGATGGTATGGAAGCCCAGTTTTCTTTGACAGTGGCAAAGACCTAAACTACTTCAGTCTGTGTGTACTGAATTTATATAATACACAAGTTTCACTATTTGAGTTGAATTACTGAAATAAATGAACTTTTCCATGACAGTCTAATTTATTAAGATGCACCTGTACATACATACATACATATATATATATATATATATATATATATATATATATATATATATATATATATATATATATATATATATATATATATATATATACGTACATACATACACTACACACATACATATATACATACATACATACATACATACATACATACATACAGTACATATATACATACATACATACACACAAACATACATACTTTTTCCATGTTTCATTTGTAAACATACCTTTTTATTTACCATTTATTTACATAAATTTGATGAGGTAAAAAATGTGCTATAATTTTATAATTTATTAGTCTGAGAGCGCCAAATAATAGATGCTGAAGGTGTTTGCAATGGATTTTTATAACTTAAGGAAGCTTTTAAAGACAAATTATTCTCAGATGCTTAATTTTACCAAGTCATAGGACAGTACCATTGCTAAAAGTGAAATTTTATATGTTATTGGATCTGCCCTGGTCAACTGTAAAAGCCAAAACTGTTAACTCAGAGATCAGAGCTGCATAATAATGCTATGAATAAATAAATATAAATAATAATAAATATTACACTTAGTAATTAAAGTGGGCACGTTAACATGTCTAGTGTCTTCTAGTTAACATGTAATGTCTTCCAGTCGAGCAGTAAAAGTAAGGGGTTGATTTAACAGAGGATGTGATAATAACAAAATCTCTTGGGTGTATTTTTTATTACTCTTTTCAAAGCAGCCTTACATTATAAAGATTGTTAACATTAACACATTCTCTTTAAAAATACAGCTCAGTCTACATCCCTGACCTAAAACCACACCTTTGCCTGGCAAATAGACATTTATTTTATTCTTTTCATTATCAAGATTTTTAATGTTACTGAACTCACCTGCATAAGACAGATGAACGGAAAATGAATTCCAGAGTAGAACATGGATTAAAGTCCAGTGAACCATTGTGTAACAAGGTAAAAACAGTCAAATGGCCGAAACAGTCTTTGTCACTTGGACAACAATCCGTTAAAACATTTGCATACTTTCAAATTACAGTTACAACCTATACAACCTTTCATACTGATATATTTACACTTATAAACAATATAAAGGTGTAATTACAGTTACAACCTGTCATACTGATATATTTACACTTATAAACAATATAAAGGTTTAATTACAGTTGCAACCAGACATACTGATATATTTACATTTATACACCGTCTCCTGTCTTCTGCTTCCGGTGGATCATTACAGAATCAGGATAAAGGTGCAATACTAATGTGCTCCACAAGGCGGCAGGAGTGTGCACTTTACAGATCAAACAGTGAAAAAGCACAACAAAAAGTGCATCATTCTGAATCTGTGTCCCACTGCTCCAGTAGTCTGGATCATAATCAGTGATCTTCTTTATCCACGAATTTCTTTATGTTACTGTCATAGTGCACAAACGGCTCTCCATCAACCAGACCAATATCAGTGTATTCTGGTAAATGTAGTCCCGGTGTGAATGCAGTGTGGAATATTATTTTGACTGTTGACTGTTTATATTATTGAAATGGGAAGTGATAGTCTGCACAGTAGAGTCATTGTAAACAGAACATGCTCTGTAGATACGGTACAGGGTGTTTGCATCTTGCCACACCCTGAGGAAAACATTTATGAGTCTGCATGCTTTTACCTGGAATGCGTAGAGCTTTGAGTCAGATCTGACTAAAGTACTATTCACTAGACAGGTGATATTAGTCATTATTTTAATCAAAATAATGTAAATATATAGCTAATGTAAGGTAATAACTTAAAACCTACACTGGTAATCAATCAGGATTTGAACAAGAAAAAATAAAAAATAAAACAAAAATTAAATTCAAGATTTATAAACAAATTGCTGCTCTCCAAGATTTTCACCTGGTTCTGTTTTTTTTTCTATATTATTTTTGTATTTTTCTGTTTACTATCTATACTGTATATGGTGCCAACAGCTTGAATGTCCCTGCCAAACCCTTGCAAATCTTTATTTGCATATTCAAAGGCTGTATGCAATAACCTTCTGATGATTTGAAAGGCCATACAAAGCATGTGGTAGGTCACTGTGGTAAACACCCTGAAAGAAAGGTCCTAATTTTAAACCCTTTTAGGCACAAGCTCTTTGATTCAGATCCTTTCTTGATTCAGATCCCTTCAAGACACAAGAAACAGGTTACAAAATAAAGAAGATTAAATACCGAACAAAGACAAAACACCAAACCTATGTTACACCTGGGAATTGGGGATGCTCGATCCAGTAATTCCCCAGAAATCCTTTCTTAAGCAAAAAAACCTGACAGTATTTACACATGCAGCAATCCAGAAGAAAGAGAAGAAGCTCTTTAAGAATACAAAGACAATTTGCACCTAAACAAAACACAATTCTAAAACCAAGTGACTAAATGAACACAAAAAAAAAGGATAACATTTTACTCACACTGCATGCAAACACATCCACCTACATACATCACGTGTATCATTCACACCACTTTTGGTGTGGGTATTGAAACATTTCTGAAACAATCTAACTAGAAAGAAGTCCATTTGACAGGACTTAACTTCTAGATGATGTTCTCTTTTCTTCATTTTGATTTTCCTTTGTTACATTTTCAGTGCTTGTGTCTGATCTTTTGAATTTTCTGCACCACACCAGTATTTAATTTGCATTGCATTTTTTTATTTGTATAAAAAAAATCAGTATATCAGTTCTAATTTAAATTCTATAAAAAACTACCTGCTTCTGTTTCATGTAACATAAAACAACAACAACTTATGTTATGAGATTGTATTGCAACATATACAGTATCTTCATATGTTTCAGAAGTTTTATTTTGTAAACTTGTATACTTTTTTTGTCAAAAGAGATGATATGATGTTATAGGCACTGGAAGTTTATTAAAAAACAAAAGCAATAGTGTTTGTACAGTGTACATATCTCCTCATACTGTACTGCATTTGTCCCCATATTGCATACTACACTAACATCATTCTGCACATTCACCTACAGTATAACAGGCATAATTCTTAAACCGTGTACAAACCTTTCACATACTTTTTGTCAGCACAAAAAGATTTGTCAGCTACTTGGTTTCTTCAATACAGATCACCTGATGGCTGCTGATGCTGGAATTTTTAAGAATTCTTGTCCTGTTAGATTTGAGTGCATTGTTTGAGACTGTTTCTCACACTATCCTATTAACCTGATTAGCTGCTATTGGCATTAGTGGTACATGTTGACTTCGTTCACTTCATATCATTCTGACCATAGTCAGTTTGTTCAATCAAAAAATTTCCATTCTCAGTCTTTCCCTGTCAGTAGTGGTGTCCTCCAAGGTTCTGTCCTGGACCCTCTTGTTATTATTAATCTTCTCCCCTTAGGTCATATTTTTTAGGAAATTTGGTATACATTGTTCTGCAGATGATACTCAAATTTATATGTCTACAAACCTGACCCTGTTCTACCACCCATCTGTATACCTAACGTATGGTTAAACTATAAACAGTTAAACTAACAGCAAGTATATTTCAGGGGCATGGCTTTAAATACTTAGCGGTAAAACGCTGAAAGTAAAGCATGCGTCCACAAGCTCCTACACAACAAAACAATCAATTAATACGAATCAATATTTTTAAAAAAAATAATGCTTACAAAACAAATACAAAACAATTCACAGTATTTATGAGAATAACGTTTTAATAATCATTACATATTAAAAATGTGGTACATAAAGAAAAATAAAATGGAATAAGCCAAATTCCTTACACTGATCTTTTTAAAAATCCGTTATAAAATATACAGTCCCAATTGTTAGGTGATCAAACCACTGGCCTATTCTATGGTCCAAATAAAGAGCAACCAATTTTACTGAGATGGTTTAAGAGGAAGTGTGTCTTGCTGTCACTCGAAGACACCTATTACACTGAGCTTGTGTTCAGCACAGAGCTGATTGTGCAGCAAGCAACACTCATGATCTCAGAAGTTATTAATACACTAAAGGTAACTTAGAAATCTCAAAAATCTAATTCCAAATTAAAATCTCAAGACCACTTTTTTGTAATAAACAATTTGGTATTTGGAAGCATTTTAAATTAGACTGTTAATGTATAAGTATAAATGTAGAAAGTTCACTATGTTGTCTGGAAAAAATATACACCAAAATAAATATGATCACTTCTGAACTGTGATTCAGTGTAACTAAAGAACCAGAATATATTTAATACATAATCACAATGTAAAAGTCTCTTACTCTCTCATTTCAGAAGATAGTCAGTCTTCTTGTTGTGTTTTTTCTTCAGAGGCTGTAAATGATTCAAAGTTAATATTCGGAGTAAACATTAAAAATAAGCAAATTACATTTTATTGTTGACTGATCAAAGGCTCACTCATGGCTCCTGTTTTGTGGAACATGATGTATTTGACATGAATAAGAACTGAGCTTCAATTCACTATAGATAACATCAGATTAGTGTTTAGACTAAAATCAAAACATTACTAAATGTGTAATCTGAAAACACAACTTCTGCCTTCTCTTACCAGATTTTTTCTTCCAGATGAGAAATCCAACAAAAGCAACAAAAACCAAGACTGCAACAAGAAAACCAACAAGCAGTGCAGCAGATCCTCCATCTGTTAAATCACCAGAGTCTTTATTATTTAATGTATTGATACACAAGCTTTCACACTATAAAAGTGATATATAGTAAAAAGTTTCTTCTACCTCTCAGGAGGATCTTCACTATCTCCTTGTCCAGGCTGCTGTGCTGAACCACACAGGTGTAGTTGTGTTTCTGCAGATCCTCAGGTGAGACTCTCAGTATGCTTCTCTTCTGGAAGCTTCCATCCTGATTTGGTAACGTCTCTCTGAGCTCCACATTCTCATGCATGACCTCTCCATCTCTCTACCAGGTGATCATTAATTCTTAAGGGTAGAAACCTGTAGCGTGACACACCACATCTGGAGAGTTGTTGAAGACGGATACCTCAGGACGAGCTGTAGAGACACACAGGGATATCGATGTTAACACTATGATTTAGTGTAAAGGAGAACGTTAATGTGTAAATATCAGTGTGTTGTAGTGAAGGAGTGTGTCATTAATGTGCATACACTCTGTGTGTTTGTGTTGTAGTGAGGTTGTTTGTGTTTATGTGAACAGCAGTTGTGCTACAGGAACAGTGAACATCACAGACTTTACCTTTCCTCTCCAGAGTCTCTCTGCCGTAGGACACATACTTACATCTACATAAATCGGTCGGACTTAAAGCAAAAAAGAAAATGTAAATATTGAGTCGGTCTTAAATTGACAGGGTCGGTCGGGTTACGGCAAACAAGAATATTTTTAAGGATGGCCTCATTGTAGAATTTTTGATTTATAAGCATTCAAGTCAATTTGGCCTGGATTGGTTTTATTATTTGCTGACATTAAAAATGGTCAAAATGTTTTCAAAACAATCTCCTGGCTTTGAAATATACCAGCCTGTACATCAGCCTGTACATCAACTTTTGTGATGTACAGGCTCTCTATAGTGAGAGTATATAGGCTCTCTATAGTGAAAATAATTCAAATTTATATATATATATATATATATATATATATATATATATATATATATATATATATATATATATATATATACACACTAAAAATTAGGCATTTTTGTAAATAAATAAGGTTTATTATACCAAATATTACATATTTTTTTTTTTGCAAAATATATGTTAATATGTTGGAAACAAGTTAGACTAAAAAGGTGGAAAAAAAGGCTATCATATATACTTCATTTTTTATAAGCAGTCAAAACAGACAAGGGTCAACTTGACTCGGCGCTCCTAATTTGCACAGGACTGCAGAAAAGGTCTGCAGGAGGGTTAAAGTACTGTATTAATACTGTTTTAAAGTACTGTTTTACTGTCTTAAAGTAGGCTACTGAAGTACTGTTTTATGCAGTTATGCTGATCAGAGACCTTATTTCTTGTTTTGATGAAGTCTGTGCTGTGACACAGATGTTGTCTAAACGTGTTCCAAATCTAAATTAGATTTAAAAACCTTTTTTTAATCAATAAGGTTTAATGAACGTTGAATATTTTAATAAAGGCACTAATACACTTATTTAATAAATAAAAAAAATCCTCTAAATATATGTCCGGCCCCTGATTTTATTCACAACCCTCAGCATGGCCCTTACAGAGTTTGGATTTGACACCCCTGGTTTAAAGGGGTAGAGTAGAGTTAAAATCTGAGTGTTTCAGTCTCACCTTCAGTCTGATTAAATCTCGAAAAATTGGAATACTTCATAAGACCAATAAAAAAACATTTTTAGTGAATTGTTGACCTTCTGGAAAGTATGTTCATATGTACTCAATACTTTGCAGGGGTTACTTTTGCTTTAATTACTGCCTCAATTCAACGTGCCATGGAGGTGATCAGTCTGTGGCTATGCATACATAAATACATACATACATGCATACATACAAACACCACATGCATACATACATACACACATACGTATATACTTTAAATACATATATACTGTATATACATACCATACATACAGTACTGTGCAAGTTTTAGGCAGGTGTGAAAAAATGCTGTAAACAAAAAATGCTTTAGAAATATAAATGAGTGTTTATTTCTGTCAATTTACAAAATGCAAGTGAGCAAACAAAAAGAAAATCTAAATCAAAGCAATATTTGGTGTTAATACCTTTTGCCATCAAACCAGCATGAAGTGATGGCACGACCCCCATCATCGAGTGTGTCTGGGATTACATGAAGAGACAGAAGGATGTGAGAGAGCCTACATCCACAGAAGATATGTGGTTATCTTCTCCAAGATGCTTGGAACAACCTACCAGCCGTGTTCCTTCAAAAAGTGTGTGCTAGTGTATCTAGAAGAATTGCTGCTGTTTTGAAGACAAAGGGCGGTCACACCAAATATTGATTTGATTTAGATTTCTCCTTTGTTCATTCACTGCATTTTGTTCATTTATGAAAATAAACATTTAACCTTTCCATTTTTGAAAGCATTCTTTGTTTACAGCATTTTTTTCACACCTGTCTAAACCTTTTGCACTATACGAAGGAAAAATGTGCTATAATTTATTAGTCTGAAAGCGCCATGTAATAGATGAAGGTGTTTGCTACGGATGTTTATAACTTAAATGTGGGGTCTCCGATTTTTGAGAAACGCTTCAGAAAACTGAGTCAGGCATAAAAAATAAACAAAAAACAAAACAACCGTGTAGCCAATGAGCAGAAAGGGGCGTGTCTTGTCAATATGCGGCAGAGAGAGTATTCAGTGCGCATGCGTGGTTGACATGGAGGATAAAAACAGAGAGAAAGCGAAGAAAGGCTTACGATAAGGCAAGAAGTAGGACGTGTTAATATAGGATCAGCTTTCCAGCGCTGGAGAGAACTGAAGGAGCAGGAAGTTGGCCACATATTCACAGTTTCCCGAGTCAGTAACAGGTTTAGCTCAGGAGTTACTGACTCGGGAAACTCGAATCTGTGAATCTGTGGCCGACTTTACTTAATACACAGAGGCGCTTTTTTTTACTATCAGATGCTTAATTTTACCAAGTCAAAAGACAGTACCATTGCTAAAAGTGAAGTTTTATATGTTATTGGATCTGCCCTGGTCAACTGTAAAAGCCACTACTGTGAGCTCAGAGATCAGAGCTGCATAATAATGCTATGAATAAATACATATAAATAACAATAAATATTACACATAGTAATTAAAGTGGGCACGTTAACATGTCTAGTGTCTTCTAGTTAACATGTAATGTCTTCCAGTCGAGCAGTAAAAGTAAGGGGTTGATTTAACAGAGGATGTGATAATACTGAGTAAAACAAAATTGGGTGTATTTTTTATTACTCTTTTCAAAGCAGCCTTACATTATAAAGATTGTTAACATTAACACATTCTCTTTAAAAACACAGCTCAGTCTACATCCCTGACCTAAAACCAAAACTTTGTCTTGCAAATAGACATTTATTTTATTCTTTTCATTATCAAGATTTTTAATGTTACTGAACTCACCTGCATAAGACAGATGAACAGAAAATGAATTCCAGAGTAGAACATGGATTAAAGTCCAGTAAACCATTGCAAAAACAAAACAAAACCAAAATATTTTCCTGTTTTTCTTTTACATTCTCATTGTTTATGTTTTGTATATTCCATTCTCTTTATAAACACAGCCCAGTCTACACTCCTACCTAAAACAGGGGTGGAGCCAGAGAATTTTGAATGCACCTCAAGTGAGGGCACGCACAGCCCTGTCTATACATATATTACCACATAACGATGTGTGACCCAGCCATTTGCGAGACACTCAGTTCTTACGCTCAATACACATTTAAAGGGAAACTCCATTTAAACTTCAAAGAGGAAAAACAGTATAAAATGCTTGAGCATGATTTGTCTTTTGTTCTTCTTGACTCTGATTAAACCCAAAGTACTTTATGTATTTTGTCACTGCTATGTTGGAACTTGGGGGCACGGTGGCTTATTGGTTAGCACATTCGCCTCACACCTCCAGGGTTGGGGGTTCGATTCCCGCCTCCGCCTCGTGTGTGTATAGTTCGCATGTTCTCCCCGTGCCTTGGGGGTTTCCTCCGGGTACTCCGGTTTCCTCCCCCGGTCCAAAGACATGCATGGTAGGTTGATTGGCATCTCTGGAAAAAATGTCCGTAGTGTGTGAGTGAATGAGAGTGTGTGTGTGCCCTGCGATGGGTTGGCACTCCGTCCAGGGTGTATCCTGCCTCGATGCCCGATGACGCCTGAGATAGGCACAAGCTCCCCGTGACCCGAGAAGTTCGGATAAGCGGTAGAAAATGAATGAATGAATGAATGTTCGAACTTCTTGTTCTTCATTAAGATTTTCACCCTCATCGTTTTATTTACTTACATTTTTATTTCTTACATAGGTTGGTGATTAAGGTAGTGGACTACTACAAATGTAAATGTATTACATAAAGGTACAGAACAATGGTCACATTCTTCCTAGCATTCAGAGTTGTAAATGTAAATATAAATGCTGTAGAAAAAATGTTTTCAGAATTCTCAGGTTGTTAAAACTGAAGCATAAGAAAAATTCAGGATTCAGTGTCATCAGTTGCTGAAGTTTACAACGTCATTTGTACAGTGTAACTTGTACAGGGTAAAGTGTGTAGAATCAATCTTGAATGTCATATGTATGTGAGTAGCTTTATTTCTTTACACCATATACAGTACAATTATTTGTTTTTTTATCATGTTCCCCTCCAGAAAACATGGCTTTTCATTACACAGTAATCCAGTCACCAACAGACAATTGTAATAGTTTAAGCATTACGTAGAAAAAAAAAAAAAAAAAAAGCAGGTGTGTAGGTCTTTTCAACATAATAGACATTTATTTTTTATGTATTTGTGTAGCAACTAACTGACTAGCAGTTCAGGAAATGCCTCTTTAAATATTTCACATTGTTTCTTCAGCAGCAGGTTTGTGTACGATTTTGAGTACATGATTTATAACACAATGATTTGAATTCTCAAATCAGATGGTGTGCAGTATGTTTATATAACAGCAGCTCTAACAGTAGACCCAGTTTTATATTAAAGGTGGGGTGCACGATGTTTGAAAGCCAATGTTGACATTTGAAATTACCAAAACAAACATGCCCCTAACCCAAATGTGTGTCACCTCTGTTTTGATAGCTCCGCCATACACACACATACATACATAACCCAATGAAAGTACTCAATGAGTAATACTATGGTAATACAGGTCAAATGTCTAGTATTGTGTGTTGTACTGTGAGAGGTTTAGCTCTGTGTCACGTGGAAGACGTGAGGTAACAGCAGGTATCCGCCATGTCAAAGTTTCAATTGCTTTCTGCTAATGTCAGACATGCACAACGAACAATCTCTCCGCTGCATATTGAGATGACACACCATTTTCTGCTCATTGGCTGCATGTTTGTTTTGTTACACTCTAAAAACTGTTGGGTTGAAAACAACCCATTTTGGGTTATTTTGGCAACCCATCGCTGTGTCAAAAAGGGACAAACCCAACGCTGGGTTATTTTAACCCAGCTAGTTATGATGTTTAACCCAGCATGCTGGGTTGTGATTTTAACCCAACTAATAGTTAAAAATGACAACACTGCTGGGTTGAATTTAACCCAAAATCGTTCAGAAATTTAAGTGATTAAAATAATGATTCTACAGCAATACTTAACTCGGTAATCCCGCCCACGGGAAACACGGACGTATGTGGAAGCAATTTAGATGATCTAAATAAAATGTCGTCCTTCGTTTTATTAATACACATTTACTTATTTTTGGAAAGGATGTCTAGGCTAAAATAGCAAACCTTAAATCTAATATATATGTCTAATATACGGAGCACATTCTATGAAATTGTATCAAATATCATAGTAAATGCTTCACTGACCTCAGTCAGAAAAATTTACTTCCAATTAAATGTGTGAAATATGAAAAGATTTCATGTAACAGTGTACAAGTTAAAGAACACAGAATCCAATGAAGCAGTCAGGCCACAGTAATAATAATAAAAGTTTGTTAAAAACTATACACAGTTTAATTAAAAAAAATTAAACAAATAAATAAGTTAAGGTTTGTCTGCAAAAATGAATGCTCGCAGAACTCTTACTGCTGGTCTCTCCTCCCCAGGAAGTCCATACACCAAACTGCCACACCAGGGAACATTGCTTACTGCCATCAACTAATTACATAGAAAATATTAATGTCAGTCAAAAGGCATTTTATCCAAGAATTGCTACTAAATTATCCTAATGATCCTGGGTGTGTCACGAGTAAAATGGCGATCGAATATGTTTAGTTTCAAACCTTAACTTTATTTAGCCTGAGCTGACCTCAGACATTCCCGCTTGTTTCAACCTCACAGCGAAGTTAAACAAAATGTAGAAGAAGAGCGGGAAATTGGATGTCCGAACAAAATACGTTACCATCAAGTAAACTCCGCCGTATCAAAACCGTATCAAACACAGAAATCATTTATAATAAAGTAGATTTAACATGTACAAAAATAATATATTTAAAAAGCATTTACCTTATTCCTTCCAAGCAGTGGTGTAGTCTACGTGATACGCAGGTATACGCCGTATACCCACTAGGAAATGCCAAGGATTTCCGTATACCCACTTAGAAAGCGTGAGGATACGTAACAATATCGTTTTGTGACAGAACTTTCATTCATAAATTCACCCCGTGTGTGTTGCGAACACAAACTGTGGTCGCGATTGCGAATCACTAACATTTTTGGACCATTGGGGCTTCCGTGGCCTGTGAACTGATCTGACGTCACCTACCAAGGAGGAAAATTAGTTGCTTGGTGGTGTTTTGTGGCGCAAATTTGAAATTAACTAACTAATGTAAAAGAAGATATGAAACGAAAGCAGACCCAAACTACACTCTGAGTGTTTTTGGAAGCCTGCGCCTAAAGCTACAGCAGCTTCAGGTGACATTTCACCCACAGCATGAGTACAAATGTATTTGGAAAGCTTTGTAAACTACCAGTTCATTCAGTTCATAATAGTCTGCAATGAAAGAGTGTTGGTGATAAAACTGAAAAATGTTTATTGTTCACTCTTAAATGTACATTGAAAATTGACAGCTGGTAAAACCTGTGCTCCAGGGTCCCATATTCATATCACATTTAAGGCTTAATGTAGCTCTTAAAGGTACAGTTCACCCAAAAATGAAAATTGTGTTATTTCCTCACCCTCAATTTGTTCCAAAACTGTATGAGTTTCTTTCTTCTGTTTAACACAAAAGATGATATTTTGAAAAATGTTGGTAATCAGACAGTTAGCAGCACCCTCTGACGTCCCTCGTCCCGACGACCAGGTACTCTGTCTATCCACAGCCGACGTGAGGAGATCTCTATGCAGAGTTAACCCACGGAAGGCTGCTGGACCAGACAACATTCCTGGCAGGGTGCTCAGAGAATGTGCGGAACAGCTAGCGGATGTCTTTACGGACATCTTCAACATTTCCCTGAGCAGCGCCGTTGTTCCTACGTGCCTCAAAACTACCACCATCGTTCCTGTCCCAAAGAAGTCTACAGTGTCTTGCCTCAATGACTATCGTCCCGTTGCACTCACACCCATAGTTATGAAGTGCTTCGAGAAGCTCGTCATGAGGCACATCAAGACCCAGCTACCACCCTCACTTGACCCCCTACAGTTCGCGTATCGTCCAAACCGCTCCACAGACGATGCCATTACCACAGCCCTCCACTTAGCCCTCACCCATCTGGACAATAAGGACACTTATGTACGAATGCTGTTCATAGACTTTAGTTCAGCATTCAATACAATCATCCCTCAGCACCTGATTGGGAAGCTGAGCCTGCTGGGACTAAACACCTCCCTCTGCAACTGGATCCTGGACTTCCTGACTGGGAGACCTCAGTCAGTCCGGATCGGGAACAGCATCTCCAGCACCACCACACTGAACACTGGAGCTCCTCAAGGCTGCGTGCTCAGTCCACTGCTGTTCATTCTGCTGACTCACGACTGTGCAGCAATGCACAGATCGAATCATATTATTAAGTTCGCCGATGACACGACCGTGGTGGGTCTCATCAACAAGAACGACGAGTCAGCATACAGGGAGGAGGTGCAACAACTAACTGCCTGGTGTAGAGCCAACAACCTTTCTCTGAATGTGGACAAAACTAAAGAGATGGTTGTGGACTTCAGGAGAGCACAGAGCGACCACTCTCCGCTGAACATCGACGGATCATCTGTAGAGATCGTCAAGAGCACCAAATTTCTGGGTGTTCATCTAGCGGAGAACCTCACCTGGTCACTCAACACCAGCGCCATCACCAAGAAAGCCCAGCAGCGTCTCTACTTCCTCCGAAGGCTGAGAAAGGCACATCTCCCTCCCCCAACCCTGACCATGTTCTACAGAGGGACCATTGAGAGCATCCTGAGCAGCTGCATCACTGTCTGGTTTGGGAACTGTACGATCTCGGATCGCAAAACCCTGCAGCGGATAGTGAGGACAGCGGAGAAGATCATTGGGGTCTCTCTTCCCTCTATCATGGGAAAGATACACTTCTTTCCCTTACACTTACACCACACGCTGCGTCCGCAAAGGCAACAGCATTGTCGATGACCCCACACACCCCTCACACACACTCTTCACCCTCCTGCCGTCTGGAAAAAGGTACCGAAGCATTCGGGCCCTCACGACCAGACTGCGTAACAGTTTCTTCCCACAAGCCATCAGACTTCTCAATAACTGAACTGTACTATACTGAGCACAACATACACACACATCATCTGTATGGACTGCATAGACCCTCACAAAACACACACACTGTTTTGCACACTTTTCTGCTGTTTTTGCACATATTGGACAATATCTCAGTCATCTGCTGTTTTTTGCACAACTCTATATATATATAATCCAAAGGACCTGCTGCTAAGAACCTGCTGCTGTTCATTCTTTTACTGCACAAAATATTGTTTGAACATTCAGTATTTACACCGGTCGGTCGGCGCTGTTTCTGTTACTGTTTATTGTCTTTTGTGTATTGCATTTTTTGTACTTTTTGTATTGTCTTGTAACTTAATGTCTGCACTGTTTTTGTCCTGCACTGTCTTTTGTCCTGCACTGTCTTGCTTGTCTTGTCCTGCACTGTTTGCACCAGGTTGCACAGTTGCACTTTATGTGGCTAAGACTACTTACATGTCCTTAGCCCTGTCTTTGTTTTATGTAGCACCTTGATCCTGGAGAAACGTTGTCTCATTTCACTGTGTACTGCAACAGCTATATATGGTTGAAATGACAATAAAAAGCTTCTTGACTTGACTTGACTCTTGACTTCTTGACTTTCATAGTCTATATTTTTTCCTACTGTGAAAGTCAATGGGTGCTGCCAACTGTCTGATTACATTTAGCCTTAAATGTTTAATATGGGACCTGGAGCACAGGTTTTATCAGCTGACTGTCTTTGGTTGCTTATAATAAATTGGAATGTTGATAACACATAAGCAGTCTTTAATAATGCTCTCAATTACATGTAGATGCATATTTTATGCATTAATGAGTGTGGTGGTGCTTATGGGGTGTCGCTCTAGGATGGGTGCGTATGAGGCTGGGGTGGGGGGGGATCACAGTATACTCACTACAAAAAATTAGACTACACCACTGCTTCCAAGCTGCGATGAAGATGCCACGTGTGCTCTCCTGCTCACTGTCGTGAGTCGGAGCACGGCTCCGTGAGGTATCTGTCGTGAGTCGGAGCACGGCTCCGTGAGGTAATCTCAGTTTTACTGACTGAAAGCCTAAATTGCGCATATAACATTAGTTTATACAGTAAAGTAGATTTTTATGGCTATGAACATCGTTAAATACATATTGAATAACTTACGTTCTGGGTGTTGAGAAGCATGATGGGTTGTGGAAAGATTCTGGTTGTGAAGGCCCAAACGCTAAGGTACATTTTTCCAGATGTTAGGAGGGTGAAGAGTGTATGAGAGCTGTTGGTTTGCGGGCACAGCATGTGGTCTAAATGTCTGTGGAAGAGTTAACCAAGACTCTGAAAATGAAATATACACTCAAGTTATATTAGCCAGCCTGAAGGTGAGAGCTACTTAGCTGAAGCACATAACAAACAGTGTTAATTGGGAGGCCCCTTGTGGCGGAATTCTGCATTGCAATCCAAATGTACTCACATTCAACTTGATCACACACTGTTGTGTGTCACATATACAATGAGGGGAAATAAGTATTTGACAATTATTTTTGTTATGTAATATTCTTCCAGAACATCTCCACTTCAAATGAAAAATCTCCATTTTATATTTATAATTATGAACATTCATAAACATAAATAACAAAAAAAATAGAAAATAAAAGTGGCAAATTGTCATGTCACTTATTTCTCAATAAAATGCAAGTTCACAGAAACAATTTTAATCACTGCCACAGATGTTTCTTGAAAGGTGTCACAACATATCAGAGTTTCAGGACGAGCTGAAAGCAGAAACAACAGTAACAAACAATAAGCAACAAACTACACTGTAATCATATCAATAACTCATCGGCTGAAAAAAGAAGCACTGTGATGTGCACAATAAACTCAGCAAGAACACACCAGGTCAACTGGGTTTGTCGGAACTCAGAGCCCACCTCCGAGTGGACACATCGGAGGGTGAATCGCACTTTTAGACTTTTAGCCGAATATTGAATATTGAATACTATTTAAATTAACTATTTATTAAACAAGTTATCTAAACTAAACTTTACTGTTACACTATAATTGATACAAATTAAACAATGAGACTTTCCAAACCTGGATGAGAATGAGCAAACTTCTTTATTGCCGCCAATCAGCCAACAATTCCATTGAGCTCAAGGAAAAATCTCTAAGTCAAAAGTAATCAAACAAAAACCCAAAAGAACCCATGCCACCCAACAAAAAAGTTCAAACACAAAAAAGCAAGCAAGCAAGAGCAAGAGCCCCCTCCAAAGGAAATCTCCTCAATATATACCCTGGAACCTCTAGGTGCCTTCTATACGTTCAGGTAATCCCTCCTTTCTAAATTCCCCTTACTTTGCAGAATACACAATAACCTCCCCTTATTTCCCAGAAAAACAAGTCTGCCCTTTTGCCCTTTTAATTGATCAGAAAAACAAGTCTGCCCTGTTGTTTTTCCCGCCTTACTTCTGCGTTGTTATTAAAAAATATGCTTCACTGTTAAAAAATGTTGTTAAACATGTGCTCCAGAGATCTTCTTGTCTCTTCCTATTTTTGAGTTATTTGCCACTCAATCTTCCATAACACAGATGTCTTGTGTATTAATCCTTTTTTACAGCTACAACGAGTAAGTTTCCTCATTTCATTTCTTGCTATTGTATATGATTTCTACTGATTACATAATTGATTGATTATATGTTATCTTTATGAGTTATGATAAGTTCTTGATTATATTGATTATGTTGTATTGCTGTTTTTTCTAAACCCTTGCTGTTATAATGTTGCTTTGTACAGTATATAAGTGGAGTTCTATGCTGACTCCTTAAGTTTACTAAACCTATGAGCTGAACATTGTTATGATCTCAGTCTCTCACTTTCCAGACTGGGCTTGCACGCACATGCATATTTTAAGCCTTAATTTCACTATTTCCACTAAAGGTCAGGTTCCCCTAAGACCCTCAATCTCAGAATCAGCAGGTCCGTCCAGCTGGTCACCTGATTCAGCTGTCTCGCCCTACTCCCATCATCAGGCCTGTTTCAGCTGAACTCTGATTTTCACTTCCTCACACATTGTTGATCAGAGAGCTCAGACTCACCAGGCCTGATAACACTGAGTCTGGTTACTTTTACTAAGTTTATGATTACAATACACATCTTTTCTTGTTTACATCTGGCCTACAACATCGCCTACATATGTCCTATGACACCAGTTGTAATATTTTGCAAGGCTTAATACTTTACTTTGGTTATAGTATGGTAAGGAATAATACCTTAATTATTTTTACTAAGATTTTTCACCACAGGATATTACTGAAAACAATTTTATTGAAATAAACATTTAATAAAGTTCTTGGATCATTTCATCATGTTACAAAAGAGAGAAAAAATAGTCTGACAGTTTATTGTATTTATTTATTACAAATGAATAACTATAGATTAAATTAAAACAAACAAACAAACAAATATATATATCAACAACTATGTTTCGACAGAAGAATAAATAACATATTGATATTCCATTGTATCATTTAACCATTTCCTCTTGCTTTTCTTATTAGAGAGGTGTAGATTTAGTGATTCAGACTCCTGCAATGAGACATTAGAGACATCAGATATACACTGTTATATGATATATTTTCTCACCTCACATCAATCTGTATTTTTACCACAATTAAGTGAGATCTATTTTACAGTAAACCCCTGTTAACATTTATTTTGTACAGTAACAGACTGATCCAATACCTGAAAATAGTAACAGCTTGAATAATTGCTAAAACATAATAATATGTTTTGTATGACAAGACTATGCTTGGTGGCAAAAATCTACTGGTGCATCTTGTCAAATAAGTTGACTATTAATTTCCAGAATACTTTTCCATTACAGAGGTTTTGTGCAAAGCATTGCAAGTGTCTACTGCTAAAGGCCTGGACTGACTAACATGTAAATTTTTAATTTAACAAATTGGAGCAATGTACTTCACTTTATATAGTCTGTGAATATAGAAGTAAATGTATATTGGTAATCAAATCATGCCATTAGTCATGCATTTATGTAATGCTTTAACATTTACATTTTAAGACTTCAGACTTACCTCATAAACTTCAGTATTATCACCTAAAGTAAAATCACAAAGGAAACAAACATGTTGATGAGGTATTAATTTTTACATTAGAAGGAAGTTGATTGTATATTTATCAGTAAAATCTTACCTGTTAGTTTTTTTCTGTACTTCAGTATTATGAAGATCAGGATAGTGATAAGACTCATACTCACTGCACCAAACACTACAGTCAACATGAAGAACACGTTCGAGAAGCTGCAGTCTTGAAGAAAACATATTGAAGAACACATATTAACAATCAATGAATATAAGCAATTTTAATCAAATGAAGCTCCACAGGAACATACAGTATGTGGATTCCTGACACACAACAAACCTGCTGCTTTGTTCAAGTCCTTTGTGAGTGTTTTGTTTCCCTCTGAAAAATGACATAAGTATTACAACCTCTATCATTACAGTTGATGTTTAAATGTAAATATTGGGTTTGTATAAATTTACCTTTCACTTGTAAATAGACTGATTTACAAAATTTGATTTCAGACAATTTAATAAAGCTGCAGTAATACAGTCCTGTATCAGAGACAGTTACAGCAGTGATGGTGAGAGAGGTTTTCTTGCCATGAACTGACATCCTTATTCTCTCACTTTCATTAAAGAAGTAGCAATTTTGTGTTTCACCCGATCTTTTAACTTGTTTGCACCCAAGAAGAAGTGGAACTAAATCAACTGTGTGCTTGAACCATGAGATGTAAGCTAGAGTTTCAAAGAAGATGTGATCTGAGAAGTTCTCCTCAATCAAAATAGTGACATTTTCTCCTGGTTTTGCCTCCAAAGTTGAGGAGCAGATAATATCAAAGAGTGAAGCTGCAACAACAAAAACCTGTTATTACATACCAATAACACACAAGATCTCACAAGAGTTTTTGAGCTTATTTAAGTTGTTGAAGAATTTGAAGCTTTGTTTCATTTTGAAATAAAATAAAATGAATGAAAAAAGTTCATTACAGTAGAATGTAGACTCTCAGCAAGAATTGGCTAAATATCAAAAATAGGAGAATAAGAAAAAACACAGCTTTTGGGAAACTATTAAATATTATACAACGTACAATATTTATTTAATTTTAGCTCAAAAAGTTGTTTAATATTTGATATGAATCTAAAGATCCATTTAGTAAATGAATAAATAATGTTCTTACTTTACTTACTCAGGGCACAAAGAAACAAAGGCATGAGCACAAACAAACCCATCGCAGCTGTGAGTCTGACAAGAGAAGAAAAGGAAACTGTTTATTAAGTGAAAGAAATGATGGTTTATGTCTGAGGGAGAGGGAGGTGTGGTATGTGCTGTAAAGCAATAAAGGGGATCTGAATTTAGTTTTGTTCCTTGTTACACCATGAAATGCGTTATTTAGCTAATGATATAATGAAGAATAAATTTACAAGGTTTCTAGATGAAAAATGGACTTTATGTCATTCACTAAATAACCAGTGCAGCATAAAAGATTTGGTGAGAGATTTAATATCAGGACATTCTCCACACCATGTTGAATTTCTGTATGCTGAGAATCAGTTACTGTAGATCTACTGTAAATATCAAACAAAAGACTTATGTTCATGAATCAAGGGATTTTGTCTGAAATATTTACTGCAGAATGCAGTACAAATAAGACAGAAATGCAGATAAATGAATGAGATTTCAACAGTGAATCATTTAAATTGTTCCAAGGAGTCAAAAAATATTAATTTGCTCCTGTTTAATTGTGTCCATGTCCATGTTGCTGATTGACCGTCTATGTCATGTCTCACTACACAGTGGTGTTAATATGAAGCTCATATTAAAGTAAACACTCAGGAATTTAAGAATTTGTAGTGTTTCATCAGGATTTCTGTTTTTCTCTACAGTACAAAGGGCGATACATTCATAGAAAGTTTTTATCTTCAAAATAAATAAATAAATAATATCAAACCCATTCCTGAGTCATTTTTATCAGCCAGAAAATGATTCATTTGTTGACACTGATTGATAATTAGATTAATAAAATGGTCATGAGCAGGTGGCCTTAAATAATTAGAGAAAACGAGTATGTTCTAATGACAATGGAAATTAGAGTGTGTCTGTGTGGTTTTGATGCATTGTGTCGTTTAGACAGGGTTAACATTAGTGGTGGTACAGTTTTGTGGTTGGAAAACATTTGAAGCGCTACATACATCTTCTTCTAAAATGGACAAACGTCTCATGTGTACAACGTTTGACTGCATAAAGGTGACTTAAAATAAAATGTTAAGAATCAGTCAGTAAAAGTGATTGTCTTTACCCATATATGTTATAACTATAACTATATACTATATATTATATACACGTGTGTTTACATGTTCCTTTATTTATGTTTTTTATTTATTGAGCTCTAAATAATAATTGTGTCATTTTTACTCACACTAATAAAATGAGATGACACACAAAAAAAAAAAAAAAAAAAAAAAAAAAAATATATATATATATATATATATATATATATATATTTTGGGCAGTCGTGGCCTAATGGTTAGAGACTCTGACCTGTAACCCGAAGGTTGTGGGTTCGAGTCTCGGGCCGGCCACGACTGAGGTGCCCTTGAGCAAGGCACCGAAACCCCCAACTGCTCCCCGGGCACTGCAGCATAAATGGCTGCCCACTGCTCCGGGTGTGTGTTCACGGTGTGTGTGTGTGTTCACTGCTGAGTGTGTGTGCACTTTGGATGGGTCAAATGCAGAGAACGAATTCTGAGTATGGGTCACCGTACTTAGCCATATGTCACTTCACTATATATATATATATATATATATATAGAGATAGAGAGAGAGATGAGACGTAGAGAGAGAGAGAGAGAGAGAGAGAGATGAGAGATGACGGATATAGAGACGAGAGAGATAGATAGAGGATAGAATATAGATAGTACGAATAGATATATATATAGTATATATAGATAGTATAGATAGTATAGATATATATATATATACGTATATATAATAAATATATATATACGTATAATATATATATATATATATATATATATATATATATATATATATATATATATATATATATAGTGAAGTGACATACATATGGCTAAGTACGGTGACCCATACTCATATATATGTATATAGTAAATTTAAATGTAGTAATATAACAGTAAATACATTTTGAATACAATTTTTGAATACATTTTTTCTGCAGGAGTTTATTATGATAACGGAAATGTTAAAGTGTGTCAGTGTGGTTTCGTTGCAGTGTGTGTGCTGGACAGGGTAAACATTAGTGGTGCAAATGAAATGGTAGTTCTGTGGTTGGAAAACCTTTAAAGCACTACATACTACATACACCTGCTTCTAAAATAGACAAATGTATTTGAAAAAAAAATATTGTGGTGTATGTTGTGGCAGATCTGTACATGACACTGCATACGGGTGACTGAAATAACATGTTCAGTGTCAGGCAATAAAAATGTTACCCATCATACT
Organism: Tachysurus fulvidraco; assembly: GCF_022655615.1. Taxonomy (NCBI): domain Eukaryota; kingdom Metazoa; phylum Chordata; class Actinopteri; order Siluriformes; family Bagridae; genus Tachysurus; species Tachysurus fulvidraco. The sequence continues at coordinate 4,325,758 of NC_062541.1, read as the reverse complement.
TTAAATATTTATATTACATAATTACTAAACTATGTATATTATAAAGACCTTCGTATTATCTGACACCAAGTTGTGCAGTGGTGCTTCTATGCATCTGACTGTTGAGTGTTCTGCATTAGATTTTTCACAGCGCTAAGGTATGATTGAACATCTGCAGTTTCTGCGTGTTTTGTATTGTCAGGACCAACAGTCTCTATTTGGTTGGAGACTCTTATAACACCTCCAGAATCCAACTGGACACTGTAGGATCTCGAGTTGATGGTCTCCACCACTGTCCCCTTTCTCCAGATCTTACGAGGCTCAAATGGTTGTATTTTTACAGAGTCACCTTGTTTTAATGTGTCTAAGTCTTTGGCTGATCTGTTGTAGTATGTTTGTTGTCGTTGTTGATTTGTCGTCAATTCTCTCAATGAATTCTGGATCTTTGGTTGCAGGAGGCTGGGTTTCGTGGGTAGAAGCGTCTTGGTGCGACGGCTAAGCAACCTCTGTGCTGGGCTGGTTGATAATCCATGTGTTGGAGTGTTTCTATGATCCAGGATTGCTAGGTATGGATCCTGTCTTGATATTTGTGCTTTAAACATCAGCCTCTTGGCAGTTTTGACCGCTGATTCTGCCTTGCCATTACTCTGAGGATAGCCAGGTGATGAAGTTTTGTGCAGGAATTCCCAATGGTGACTAAACTTCTTAAACTCGTGTGACGAAAACTGTAGGCCATTATCAGAGATGACAATGTCTGGAATACCCTGACAGGCAAAGTGACCTTTCAGCTTTCTTATGACAGTAGTGGATTTAGTGTCTGGCAGATAATCAATTTCCCAAAAATTGGAATAGTAGTCTACTGTAATTAGATAGTCTTTGTTGTCGAAAGTAAACAGGTCCGTGCCTACCTTGGCCCAAGGTCTGTCTGGCATATCATGTGGACGTAGTGTCTCCTTTTGCCGGTTGCAGTCAACGGTGTCACACTGCTGTACATGTGATTTGATCTGCTTGTTCATTCATTGCCAGTACACACACTCTCTAGCCCTCCTAAGGCATCCTTCCACACATAAATGAGAGGTGTGTATTCGTAGCGTTATTTCCCTCCAAAGCTGCTGAGGGATAACAGCTCGTTTGCCCCTGAAGACAATTCCATCTCGGTAGCTCAGCTCCTCCTGAAACTGGTAATAGTGACCTATTTCTTGTGGTGTGTCAGTTTTGTTCTTCGGCCAACCTTGTAATATGGCTTTAATCAGTGTCTGCAGAGTGTTGTCCTCTTTTGATGCAGAACGGATTAACTGAAGTCTGTCCACTGAGATCGGTAGGTGTTGTATCATGTTAATAGTCTCTAACTCTGCTTCAGCCGATCCAGTGGGCGTTCTCTCGGGCAGAAATGCTCTACTTAGTAGCGTGTCTACTAGCCACATCTCTGGCCATGGAACATACACAACATCCACATCATATTTTTGAAGTCTTAGCATCATTCTTTGGAGTCTTTTAGGTGCACTCAGCAGTGGCTTATGCAGGATGTTCTCTAAGGGTTTGTGATCACTTTGTGCTGCTACTTTCTGCCCATATGTATAATGGTGAAACTTCTCCATTCCAAACAGTAGAGCTAATAACTCCTTCTCAATTTGTGCGTAGCCCCGTTCGGTGTGTGTTAATGCTCTGCTGGTGAATGCTACTGGTTTACCTCCCTGCATGAGTGCAGCACTAAGGCCTCCATCTGAGGCATCACATTGGATGGTAAGTTCATCATCAGGGTTGTAAATACTTTAACACTGGTGCATTTGCGATTGTTTCTTTTATTTTACAAAATGCCTCTTCATGCTGCACGGCGCATCTCCATTCACAGTCTTTGCTGGTTAGCTGTCTCAGGGCCTCACACTGGTCTGAAAGATGTGCACAAAACTTTGAGAGGTAATTTACCATCCCTAGTAGTCTCTGAACTCCTTTTACATCTGTTGGTTTCGGCATGTGTGTTATTGCTCGAACATGGTCTGGGTCTATTTTCAATCCATCTGATGTCAGGAGGTGTCCTATGTACGAGACTTCTTTTTGTCTTTTTATCTACCACCTGGAATTCCAGCCTGTAAAGTTTGTGGTTTCTCGGGTTTCTTACTTTCACTTTGCACTTTCCTAGTGGTCTCACTTTGCTTTGGTTGTACATTACTAGCACAGTCTTTGTATCCTCTAGTTTTATATCTGGGCTCAGCAGATTAACAAGAATGACATTACAACTTGCTCCACAGTCAATTTGAAATTTCACAAGATCCTTTCCCAGAAGCATCCCCGCATACAGCTGTGTTTGTTTTTCCTTGTCTTTCTTGTTTTTGTTTACAGTCTCTGGGTTTGCTACACCAACATTGAGAATGTCCTCATACTCACCACTGTCCTGTTCAGTCACTTTATTTACTGATTTATGGTTTCCATGTCTCAGTTGGGCTCTACATTTAACTGCAAAGTGATTTGCCTTTCCACACTTTTTACATTTCTTACCAAATGCTGGGCATTTCTGTTTGTTAATTTCATGCTCTTTACCACAGAATCTGCACCCGATCATAACGCCGGGTTGATGTCGATCTTGATGTGCTCCTTGTCTGACGGCATGCACCTCTTCTACCGCTGCACCTGCAGCAATGGCTTTGCTGTTCTGCCGCGATAGCTCTGCTGCTCTGCATATACGTATGCACGTCTGTAGTGTTAAATCTTTCTCACGAAGAAGTTTCTCTCTCAGTCCTTCGTTGTTAATTCCGCACACTATTCTGTCACGTATGAGTGAGTCTTTGATGTCTCCAAAATTGCATGTTTGAGCGCGCATTCATAACTCCGTGACGTAATTATCGATCGACTGTTCAGCTCCCTGTCCTTTCGAGAAGAATCGATAGCGTTCTACTGTCTCGTTTATACTGGGATTGCAATGTTCATCAAACTTTTCAATAATGTTTTTCACCGTTCGTGCATCCGCAGCCACATCACTCATCAGAGTTTCCAGCAGTTCCCGACTGCTCTCGCCGATGAGGTATAGTAAAACAATTTGACCTTCGTCTTTTCCTCCGCATCCGACATTGTCAGCTCCAGGTAGAGCTTAAACTGGTCCCTCCAGAATTTCCAGGTCTTGGATAGATTGTCGGCATTCATGCATAACGGTGATGGTGGCTTTAATCCATCCATCGAGCAGCTCTGTTCACGTGCAGCTCTCCGCTCTAATTCACGTGCAGCTCTCCGCTCTAAACTTGTAAACTAACAATCTAAAAGTGCCCACGTTGCCACCATATTGTATGTGTCTTTTTTGTATAAAATAAAGACAGACATATCAGACTAACTTGAGTCTTCTTTTAATAAACTTGTGAGCCCTACACATTCTTTACATGAGGTTACCCCAGGTGTGCACCCGCTTCTCTGGACCCCTCTACAACAGAACATACAACAATTGTTCCTATTGTCACAGATTCGTCTGACGACAGAACAGTTTTCCACTTTGCCACAGTCCATTTTAAATGAGCCTTGGCACAGAGAAAACACCTGCGTTTCTGGATTATGTTTAGATACGGATTCTTTTTTTGATGATATTATGCACTGTAGATGATGATAACTTCAAACTCTGCAATTTTTCTCTGAGAAATTCCTTTCTGATATTGCTCCACTATTTTTCGCCACAGCATTGGGGGAATTGGTGATCCTCTACCCATCTTGACCACTGAGAGACACTTGACAGCCCTGTATATACAGTACTTGTATATTTAATATTATTGAAATGGGAAGAATATTATTACAGTAGTTGCACAGAGGGTCTGCCACTTACTCCACCTATTTAAGTAAGGGACACTTTCTTGAGTCAGTATGGTATTACTAAATTAAGCGATTTCTTGATTGCAAACATGTGTGGCAGTAATCAGGCCTTGGTGGCTAGAGAAATTGATCTCAGGTGTGATAAACCACAGTTAAGTTATGTTTGAACCCTAACCCTAACCCTAGGTCCATGGCTTTTGACATGTTGTTACACATACAGAATAAAATGATGTAATTTCATTTTCATTGGCCATCAATTATAACACCAAAAGTGAATTTTGAGACGGAACAAGAACCCAACATGCCTCCACAGAAGATGCACCGTGGTACTGGGAAGCCCTGTCTGGGCCAGATGACAAAAGATGGCACTGTGTGGGTAGAGGAGGACGTTGGAATGCCCAGTGCAGTAGCAAATCGCTTGTGCTTCACTGCGCAAGCTGGACCCTGGGCGACTGGGGTACTTTCCCAAGTAAGGAGATGCATTGCAGACATATTTGGTCTCCAAATCCGTGGCCATCCAGAACTTGATCCCAAATTTGTCTGGCTTGGTTGTGAAATACTGTGTGAATGGACAACAAACCATGGTAGGGAACAGCTGTTCATCTATGGTCATGTGTCAGGAGATTGTTTTGAAACCATTTTGACCATTTATAATGTCAGTAAATAATAAAACCTGTTTTTTCCAAGTCAAATTGACTTGAATGCTTATAAATTAAAAATTCTACAATGATCACCATTCTGTGCTTACATTTGTGAACATTTTACACTTGTTATGTGTATTTTGCCTACCAAATGCCATCTGATCACCGAAAAACGGGCTACACACACACACACACACACACACACACACACACACACACACACACACACACACACACACACACACACACACACACACACCACTCGAAATCTTGGCATAATTTATTGTGAATAAAACTTCCTTTACACCTCATATGGTTTTTATTATATTTAATTTATAACAGTAAACCTCATGACATTATGCCATGATTTTAAGTAAAATAAGCAGAAATTATTAAATATTATTTTGGATAACCACTGGCTGGTGTATGTCAAACATCCCCAGGTCAAAGCTGACTGAAGCAACTAAATTCATGAATAAAAGAGAGAAAACAAATATGATTTGAATATGAAAACACAACATCTGTGTGTGTGTGTGTGTGTGTGTGTGTGTGTGTGTGTGTGTGTGTGTGTGTGTGTGTGTGTGTGTGTGTTTCGGTAGATCATATTTTGCCCTCTGCTTGGCAAAGGCATTTCAAAAGTGTGAAATATTTACAAATGTGTAAAACAAGTGTTGAAAACAAGCCCTGCAGCTGCATTTTGGATCATTTGCAGAGGATGAATTGCTTTCATAGGTAGACCTGCCAGCAGTGTGTTGCAGTAATCCAGTGTGGAAATGATAAGAGACTGAACAAGTACCTGAGCAGCCTGTGTGGACAAAATGGTTTCCCCAAATGATTGTCCATGGTTTCCCCAAGGTTGTGAGCTGTGGCTGAAGGGGAGATCAGATCGTTTTGCAGGGTTATAGCAAGGTCCTGACCTGGGGATGAATCACCTGGGATGATCAGCAGTTCATTTTTGCTAGGATTGAGTTTTAACTGATGAGCAGTCATCCGTTAATGCTCAATCCTAGCAAAACTGAACTGCTGTTAAACAACCTGCCTGATCTGTCTCAACTTCTTTCTATACCCTTAAACACAAACGATCTAGATGCAATGACTAAAAGCATAGGCACTATCTTCACTAACACATTAGACACTGTTGCCCCCATCTGGCTAAAGAAGGTTAGAGTCAAAACACTTGCACCATAGTATAGTCATATTCACAAACTCAAAAGAGCAACCTGTAACCTCGAGCAAAAATGAAGAAAAAATAAATTAGAGGTTTTTAGAATTGCGTATAAGGACAGTATGTCTGGCTATAGACAGGCACTAGAGGCTGCTAGGGTTGAGCACCTTAGCAAACTCATAACCAAAACAATTCAAGGTTTTTATTTAACACAGTGGCTAGATTAACAAAAATCTTAAGGTCACGTCCCTAAATCCTTCAAGTTGACAGTTATTAGCCCCCTTGTTAAGAAACATAATTTAGATCCTAATTCTCCTTCTTACAGGAGAACATTATCTTTTAAGAGTTTGTTCTTAGCTTTGAACCAAGACTGCATGTCACTAGTTCTACTTGACCTTAGTTCTGCATTTGACACTATAGATCACAACGTTCTTCTAGATTGCTTACAAAATTACACAGGTATTTATGGACAGGCTTTAAGTTGGTTCAGATCCTACCTGTCTGATCAATACCATTTTGTGGATTTAAATGGTGAATCCTCCAGTGTATTGCCAGTTTATTATTGGGCTCTTTAAGGATCAATTTTAGGACCTCTGCTTTTCTCAATATACATGCTTGTCTTAGGGAACATCAATATAAGACAAGGGTCTAGTTTCCATTGTTATGCTGATGATACCCAGTTATATATCTCATCAAAACCAGATGAAATAGCTAAACTGTCTAAAATAACTGATTGTGTTAAAGGAATAAAAGAATGGGTGACCTGTAATTTTCTGTTGTTAAACTCTGATTAGACAGAAATACTACTTATTGGTCCAAAACACAATTCACAGAAGCTCTCACACTTCCATTTAGAGGGATGTACTGTAAGACCTGGGTGTTAAATTAGACAGCAACTTGTCTTTTGAGAATCATACCACACATGTTACAAAACAGCCTTCTTCCATCCTAGAAATATTTCCAAGCTATGAAACATCATATCTTTATGTAATGCTGAGAAACTAGTTCATGCATTTATGACCTCTAGTCTGGACTATTGTACCATCTAGTGCTTGCTAATATTATGAACAGCAGCTATGCTAATTCCTCTCTACTGCATCTCTTTTTCTACCCATCCCGTCTGCTGCTCGGGAGAGGAGGCCGTGAGACTACTGGAATATCTACCGCTGCATCTGAGGGAAGTTCGCGTTTTAACCAACTTGGAAGGCTTTCAGGTGATCTATTTATTATTTTCTTTTAGCTCGTCAGAGCGAAGAGGCCATTTGTAGTTTTAAAGGCCACCACGCTCCCCAGCAACGTTACAGGCACGGTGTTTATTCGGGGTTTGATACTATTTATGTTTGATATACTAAAAACAATTACTTACTATTTCAATTTCAAGTTTACTTATCTTGTGAATTGATTTAATCTTTGATAACTTGCTGCAGTTAGTGTGCACACCGTCTAACTAAGCTCATAAGTAGATAACAGTGCAGAGGAAGGAAAGTGATATTCCATCAAGAGACAAAGTGAGAACCCGGTCCTCCATCCAATTAAAGTTTAAGGGTAGAGGGCGCTACATAAAAATGTTTCTTCTACCTCTCAGGAAAATCTTCACTATCTCCTTGTCCAGGCTGCTGTGCTGAACCACACAGGTGTAGTTGTGTTTCTGCAGATCCTCAGGTGAGACTCTCAGTATGCTTCTCTTCTGGAAGCTTCCATCCTGGTTTGGTAACGTCTCTCTGAGCTCCACATTCTCATGCATGACCTCTCCATCCCTCTGCCAGGTGATCATTACTTCTTTAGGGTAGAAACCTGTAGCGTGACACACCACATCTGCAGACAAGTGTTTGTGGAAGACGGGTACCTCAGGACGAGCTTTAGAGACACACAGGGACATTGATGTTAATACTATGAGTTAGTGTAAAGGAGGATGTTAATGTGTAAATATCAGTGTGTATTGTAGTAACGGAGTGTGTCATTAGTGTGCACATTATCTGTGTGTTGTAGTGAAGTTGTGTGTGTTTGTGTGAGCAATAGTTGCAGCTACTGTAACAGAGCACATCACAGACTTTACCTTTCCTCTCCAGAGTCTCTCTGCCATAGATCACAGACTTCTGTAATCACTCAATACAGATGTTCTCCAGATAGAATTTTTCAAAAATAGCAGCTCCTTCAGTATTCAGTTTATTTTTGGTGTTAAGAGCCTGAGGTTTGGCTGCAGTCCAGGTGACATGTTCCAGATCCAGACTGATGAAATCTTCTTCATCATAAGCTAACTGCTCATAACCTCTAACAGTCCCATCATGGAGCTCACATCCATACATCCTCTGTAGCATGTGAGCCCCTGTAGAGATACGCACACACAAACACACACACACATGGTTCAGTCTCCATTTACACATTCTTACTTCCTTATTTCAGCCAAATAAAGACAAGTAAACATATTTGTTTTTACTAAACAATTGCAACTGAAAATTTCTAGATATCACACCCAGAATCTCACTAAAGTAGGATTTCTTTACATTCAAACATGTAAATCAGAGCCATACCCATCTGAATGTAGAAAAAACCTAGTTCGGCTTCTTACAGTGCATTAATGTTATTATGCAGGTTGGAAATACAACATGAACATGTTTAAATATAGGAAAAATGAGTAAATATACAACATATGAGCTCCTATATTGTCGTTGTGTCATCACTCATATTGCAAGCCATATTTCTCTTCATTTGGATGATTTTCATGATCTGGGCCCCATGAAAACTAATTGAATAGCCCTGATCTAGGGTTTGGTCAATTACACGCTATTGAATCTGTGATGTCATTCCGACAAAAGGCCACCAGAGGGAGCCTGAACTGATTCCATGTCGAGGTTCACTCCGGGTTGTGAGCATTGATATCTACACCTAGATGTCGCCTTGGCTACGGCAGTTCATTGGAACAAATGCGTCAATAGAGACGCCATCTTGGAACAGGGGACCCCCTCCTCTTTATTGCATCAGCGTCAATGTAGGCAATGGTCTAACAGTAAATAAAATCACCATAAATCGTCATGAATACGATTTTCTAGTTTTTTTTTTTTGGTTTGTTCCAACCGTCAGACATGTATTTATCATTGAATCCAGAGAAAATTTAAAGTTTTGATATTAAGATCATCCACTTTTTAAAAATATAATGTATAGTGCTAGTAGGTCTTTTTATCTCAAAGTCCTAATCAATAATGCCTCATCCGCACTGCAATCCTAGATATTTGTGAATAATGTGGGAAAGTCCGATCGGGCAAGTCAGTGATGTCAGGCTACAAGCAATCTTGACATCGTACCTGTTTCTGCACCTGTGCCCACAGATGTTACACTGGAAAGGATTTTCATAGCCATGGCAACCCATGTGAATGGTGTAGAGAACATTATCTAAGTTATTACTTACATTCTTAAACTTGAGTAAACTTCGAATGAACAATCGGTACTTACCTTATAGCCTACTGCATGCAACACTGCTACAATGGTGTGACTATACATGTTCATTTAAACATTTAAATTGGTTTATTTAGTATCCCTGCAACAACATGTCCTTACACAGTTTCTTCCTTAGACTTTTGCTCTTTTGCTCTGCAGTTGCAGAGTATGAACCTTTGTGACAGGGTGTGGTCTCAACTTCTGAAAGGTAAAGACAACCAGTGAAATTAAACTAAAGTGGTGGTTGTCTATGCCATCTTAAGTCTCAGCAATCAAAACTATTTTCATGGCAAAAATTCAATTACAAAAACACAAATATCATATAAATGGAAATTTATATTTAATACATATATACAAGACAAGACACCAAACCTATGTTACACCTGAGTAGGGGGGATGCTCGATCCAGTAAGACACCAGAAATCCTTTCTTAAGCAAAAAACAAAAAAAACAAAAAAGAAACTGATGGTATTTACACATGCAGCAATCCAGAAGAAAGAGAAGAAGCTCTTTAAGAATACAAAGACCATTTACACCTAAACAAAACACAATTCTAAAACCAAGTGACTAAATGAACACAAAAAAAGGATGACATTTTAATCCCACTGCATGCAAACACATCCACCTACATCACTGTGTCTCATACACACCACTTTTGGTGGTGTGAGTATTGAAATGTTTCTGAAACAATCTAACTAGATAGAAGTCCAGTTGTCACGACTTAACATCTAGATGATGTTCTCTTTTTTTTTTCATTTTGATTTTCCTTTGATTTTATTTAATTTGCCTTGCATTTTTTATTTGCATAATCAGTTCTAATTTAATTTTTGTAAAAAAAAAAAACCTACCTGCTTAGTTCTGCTGTGAGGTTTATAGGTGTATGTGAGGAGATTGTATTGCATCATATATCTTCATATGTTTCAGATGTTTTATTTTGTAAACATATTTTGTAATCATATCAGTTGCTGAAGTTTAAAAGAGTCATTTGTACAGTGTAACCGGTCATTTGTACAGTGTGCAGTGTACAGGGTAAAGTGTGTAGAATCAATCTTGAATGTCATATGTATGTGAGTAGCTTTATTTCATTACCCCATATATCAGTATTTGTTTTTTTTTAATCATGTTCCCATCCAGAAAACATGGCTATTTATTACACATGAATCAAGAAAAAAATAGAAAACAAAAATCAAATTAAAGTTTTATTAACAAATTGCTGCTCTCCAAGATTTTCACCTGGATCTGTTTTATTTTTCTATATTATTTCTGCCTTTTTCTGTTTACTTGCTATACTGTATATAGTGCCAACAGCAGGAATTTCCCTGCCAAACCCTTGCAAATCTTTACAAAGACAATATTTGCATATACGCAATACCTTTTGATGATTTGAATGTGGCCATGTGGTAGGTCATTGTGGTAAACACCCTGACAGAAAGGTCCTAATTTTAAAATCTTTGATGCACAAGCTCTGGATGTTTGATTCAGATTCCTTCTAATGCACAACATGGGTCTAAATTACCCATATTAATTTTCTGTCATTTCTTGCTTGGCTGTATATTTTTTGCTTCATCTTTGTTTCAGCATTAAATATTCCCTGATCTATGAATTCCATGATACATGAATAATCAATGTATTTAATTTCACTGGCCACAAATTAACATTTTATTTTTGTCCTAGGTTTTGTGTTACTACATCAAAGGTTGCACAGATGTGTTAGCTCTATTTCATTACCTCATATACCAGTATTTGTTTTTTTTTTTTTATCATGTTCCCATTCATGTCCCCTATTCATTACACAGCAATTCACAGTCACCAACACACAATTGTAATGGTTTAAGCATTACATAGATAATTGTTTGTGTTTAATAGAAAATAAGCAGGTATGTACTTTTCAACATAATAGATATTTATTTTTGATGTATTTGTGTAGCAACTACAGTAGCTGACTAACACTTATTAATGCGCATTTTCTAACACATTACTGTTCCTAAATGAACAGAACATTTACAGCATTTGGCAGCTACACTTATCCAGAACTACTTACACTTTTATTACATTTTACACAACTAGCAATTGAGGAGCATGTACACACTAACACAGTGCTGAAGAAAGCAGGCTTACGGCTGAGGAAGTTTGGAATGAGCCCCAGAATCCTCAGAACATTCTACACGTGCACTATAGAGAGCATCTTGATGCACCACTGCCTGGTTTGGAAACAGCACCGCTGGCAACCGTAAACTCAGCAAAGGGTCATGCAAACTGCCAGCCACATTGTTGGAGGTCTACACCAGGCGGTGTATAAGGAAAGCCCGGAGGATCATCAGTGACTCCAGCCACCCGTCCCACAGACTGCTCTTTCTGCTTCCCTCAGGAAGACGTCTCCGCAGCATACGATCCCGCACTAGCCGACTGAGGGATAGCTTTTACCCTCAGGCCATCAGACTCATTAACAGCCATAACTAATACACCCTACAGCATACTTCCACAATATGGTATGATACACAGTGCACTTTAACTTCAGCAGTTCAACACTGGAATATACATACACACTGCATTTATACAAACTGGACTATACATACAGTACACACTGCATTTATACAAACTGGACTATACATACACACTGCATTTAATACAATAATCTATCTGTTAACACTGGATACCATCCGATGCACATCCATGACATTTCTGCATCCGTTCAATCTGTTGCACCTTAACATATTATATATAAATAGAAATATATAAAAGTACATATTGCATATAATGTGTAGTGCTATTGTAAGTATGTCTAATAGTACACTGTGTGTACTGACTCTGTATGAGCATATTACACATATTCACATTTGCACATTTTCACCTGTATGTAAATTGTTTCTGCAATTTCTGGAGCACGCTCCCAATAATTTCACTCACCAAGGCACATGTGCTGTGGCGATGTGACCATAAAAGTGACTTGACTTGGTTAAGGGCTTGGTTAACCTTGCTGAAGGACCCAGCAGTGGACACTTGGTGGACATGGATTTGAACTCATGACATTACCATTAGTTGTCCAATGGCTTAACCACTATGCTGCTTGTGACATTCACTATGCTCAATACAATCTACTAACACTGCTCAACTGGTCCCATTATCTCACAGGGTAAAAAGTATGCACACAGCAAGACTTGTTTCTGTTTCTGTTCTTTCTAGCTTGTAGCACTTAGGCGTGTTTACAGTGATACAGTGGAACTGGTTTTACTAGAAATGTCAGAAACGTTTACTAGAAAAGAACATTCTTTCTGACTTCTCGGAAAGGGCTTGTTCAAAAACATAGTTGACGTGACAAAAGGAGGATAAGACTGTAAATAGATATGTGTCATTTCTTTTTAAGCAGAAACATTAAAGGAATGCTTGTAACAAAAACAGAAAGCACATAACTTATGAAAAGTAAAATTATTTCCAATGAACTTTGCTGCTTTGTATTTAACAAAAAGCAACTGGCATTATCATCATTTCAGCATCATACGTACGTAATTGTACCTAATTAGAACATGACACAAACACAAGGCAGGAGAACATGAGGGCAAGGGAGGCAAAACACAAGCATCAGGTTACAAAATGGCAAGGCAAGGCAAGTTTATTTGTATAGCACATTTCATACACAGAGGTCATTCAAAGTGCTTTACATAGAAATTAGAAAACAATTTATAAGGGAGAAAAAATATATGAAAAAATAAGAAACATGATAAAATCATAATAAAAACAAAGAACAATTAAAGAAATTAAATGTGATTTTAATAAAAACAGTTTAAAATATGTTAAAAAGAATAAAAGAATAAAACAGGAGTAAAAGTGATATGGATGAACAACATTAAATACAGAACACAAGACAAGACACCAAACCTATGTTACACCTGAGTAGGGGGGATGCTCGATCCAGTAAGACCCCAGAAATCCTTTCTTAAGCAAAAAAAACAAAACAAAAACTGATGGTATTTACACATGCAGCAATCCAGAAGAAAGAGAAAAAGCTCTTTAAGAATACAAAGACCATTTACACCTAAACAAAACACAATTCTAAAACCAAGTGACTAAATGAACACAAAAAAAGGATGACATTTTAATCCCACTGCATGCAAACACATCCACCTACATCACTGTGTCTCATACACACCACTTTTGGTGGTGTGAGTATTGAAATGTTTCTGAAACAATCTAACTAGATAGAAGTCCAGTTGTCACGACTTAACATCTAGATGATGTTCTCTTTTTTTTTTCATTTTGATTTTCCTTTGATTTTATTTAATTTGCCTTGCATTTTTTATTTGCATAATCAGTTCTAATTTAATTTTTGTAAAAAAAAAAAAACCTACCTGCTTAGTTCTGCTGTGAGGTTTATAGGTGTATGTGAGGAGATTGTATTGCATCATATATCTTCATATGTTTCAGATGTTTTATTTTGTAAACATATTTTGTAATCATATCAGTTGCTGAAGTTTAAAAGAGTCATTTGTACAGTGTAACCGGTCATTTGTACAGTGTGCAGTGTACAGGGTAAAGTGTGTAGAATCAATCTTGAATGTCATATGTATGTGAGTAGCTTTATTTCATTACCCCATATATCAGTATTTGTTTTTTTTTAATCATGTTCCCATCCAGAAAACATGGCTATTTATTACACATGAATCAAGAAAAAAATAGAAAACAAAAATCAAATTAAAGTTTTATTAACAAATTGCTGCTCTCCAAGATTTTCACCTGGATCTGTTTTATTTTTCTATATTATTTCTGCCTTTTTCTGTTTACTTGCTATACTGTATATAGTGCCAACAGCAGGAATTTCCCTGCCAAACCCTTGCAAATCTTTACAAAGACAATATTTGCATATACGCAATACCTTTTGATGATTTGAATGTGGCCATGTGGTAGGTCATTGTGGTAAACACCCTGACAGAAAGGTCCTAATTTTAAAATCTTTGATGCACAAGCTCTGGATGTTTGATTCAGATTCCTTCTAATGCACAACATGGGTCTAAATTACCCATATTAATTTTCTGTCATTTCTTGCTTGGCTGTATATTTTTTGCTTCATCTTTGTTTCAGCATTAAATATTCCCTGATCTATGAATTCCATGATACATGAATAATCAATGTATTTAATTTCACTGGCCACAAATTAACATTTTATTTTTGTCCTAGGTTTTGTGTTACTACATCAAAGGTTGCACAGATGTGTTAGCTCTATTTCATTACCTCATATACCAGTATTTGTTTTTTTTTTTTTTATCATGTTCCCATTCATGTCCCCTATTCATTACACAGCAATTCACAGTCACCAACACACAATTGTAATGGTTTAAGCATTACATAGATAATTGTTTGTGTTTAATAGAAAATAAGCAGGTATGTACTTTTCAACATAATAGATATTTATTTTTGATGTATTTGTGTAGCAACTACAGTAGCTGACTAACACTTATTAATGCGCATTTTCTAACACATTACTGTTCCTAAATGAACAGAACATTTACAGCATTTGGCAGCTACACTTATCCAGAACTACTTACACTTTTATTACATTTTACACAACTAGCAATTGAGGAGCATGTACACACTAACACAGTGCTGAAGAAAGCAGGCTGACGGCTGAGGAAGTTTGGAATGAGCCCCAGAATCCTCAGAACATTCTACACGTGCACTATAGAGAGCATCTTGATGCACCACTGCCTGGTTTGGAAACAGCACCGCTGGCAACCGTAAACTCAGCAAAGGGTCATGCAAACTGCCAGCCACATTGTTGGAGGTCTACACCAGGCGGTGTATAAGGAAAGCCCGGAGGATCATCAGTGACTCCAGCCACCCGTCCCACAGACTGCTCTTTCTGCTTCCCTCAGGAAGACGTCTCCGCAGCATACGATCCCGCACTAGCCGACTGAGGGATAGCTTTTACCCTCAGGCCATCAGACTCATTAACAGCCATAACTAATACACCCTACAGCATACTTCCACAATATGGTATGATACACAGTGCACTTTAACTTCAGCAGTTCAACACTGGAATATACATACACACTGCATTTATACAAACTGGACTATACATACAGTACACACTGCATTTATACAAACTGGACTATACATACACACTGCATTTAATACAATAATCTATCTGTTAACACTGGATACCATCCGATGCACATCCATGACATTTCTGCATCCGTTCAATCTGTTGCACCTTAACATATTATATATAAATAGAAATATATAAAAGTACATATTGCATATAATGTGTAGTGCTATTGTAAGTATGTCTAATAGTACACTGTGTGTACTGACTCTGTATGAGCATATTACACATATTCACATTTGCACATTTTCACCTGTATGTAAATTGTTTCTGCAATTTCTGGAGCACGCTCCCAATAATTTCACTCACCAAGGCACATGTGCTGTGGCGATGTGACCATAAAAGTGACTTGACTTGGTTAAGGGCTTGGTTAACCTTGCTGAAGGACCCAGCAGTGGACACTTGGTGGACATGGATTTGAACTCATGACATTACCATTAGTTGTCCAATGGCTTAACCACTATGCTGCTTGTGACATTCACTATGCTCAATACAATCTACTAACACTGCTCAACTGGTCCCATTATCTCACAGGGTAAAAAGTATGCACACAGCAAGACTTGTTTCTGTTTCTGTTCTTTCTAGCTTGTAGCACTTAGGCGTGTTTACAGTGATACAGTGGAACTGGTTTTACTAGAAATGTCAGAAACGTTTACTAGAAAAGAACATTCTTTCTGACTTCTCGGAAAGGGCTTGTTCAAAAACATAGTTGACGTGACAAAAGGAGGATAAGACTGTAAATAGATATGTGTCATTTCTTTTTAAGCAGAAACATTAAAGGAATGCTTGTAACAAAAACAGAAAGCACATAACTTATGAAAAGTAAAATTATTTCCAATGAACTTTGCTGCTTTGTATTTAACAAAAAGCAACTGGCATTATCATCATTTCAGCATCATACGTACGTAATTGTGCTTAATTAGAAGCAGAGTTAACATACATAGTGTGTGCTTGCTCAGACAGGATGTTCTTAAAGCTAGATTTTAGTTAACTAGACGCTAGCAGTTCATAGTTTTTCTGTAAGACTTTGTCTGGCAACAAAAACCCTGATGTGTAAAAAGAGCCCATCAGAAAAAAAGGCTCAAAATGTATGACCAAAAAGACTATGTTTTTTCCTAGAACTTATATGATGTTATATGTAACAGGTCTGTAAAGATCAGTAAAGTCATGAGACATTCTAAAATGGCCTAGTTTCCTTCTCTTGCTTTGACCAGACTTTATTTCACAAAGATTCACTGATATTCAAAAGCAGTGGTTCTTCACCTTGTTTGAGGTACTGAAACCCACCAGTTTCATATGCGCATTCACCGAACTTTTCTTAATTGGAAAAATAAAATATGATTTTTTTAAATTCAAAACATAAGTATATATTTTACTGGTGCACAAAATGAACCGTGCATCAACATCACTGTGTTCAAAGAACAAAACCATTAAAACATGATTTTCAAACAAAAACAAAAACATAATAATGAATATTTACTGCAAATCAGTGTGACTTCTGCTGTTGCCTTTCAGAGACCAGTTCAGAAATGCACGGCTTCACCTTGGAAAGTGCCACTCTCATGTCATTTTCGCAACAAAGTCTGTTCCTTTTCTTCGTTTTTATGTCCAGCATCCTTGAAAATGATTGCTCACAAAGATATGTCCAGAGCTTTCTTAGCAATAACAGGGTACGTTACCATTTTGGTGTTGACACCAAAACCTTGAGAGCGTTGATGTTCTGAAGAGTTGCTGTTGGACCTGGCTCTGCTGAATTTCAATGATTTCATCGAGGTATTCAACATTGACATCTGTTGTCTCAACACTAAACGTGAACGGCTGTCTCACCCATGCTGGATAAGACTCTCTTGTAGGGAAGTATCCGTCGAGAGACTTTGCAAGCTCATCTACTGTAAGTGCGTGGCAATTGCTTGCTTCAGTTCCACAGGTAAAGAAATGTCTCAGATTCCAGATACATCTTCGATCTTACATACACAGTCGTCTAGCAGGGGAAAGTTTGCGAAGTTATCGTTCTCTGTTCGTCGTTTCCATAACGGTAGCTTTTTTTGAAAAGCCTTCAGGTTTTCTTCCGCTTCGATGATGTTGACTCCACCACCCTGCATCTGCTGATTGAGATGCTTGAGAGCTGCGAAGATATCAGCCATGTATGCTAAAATGAGAATGAACTCAGAATTTTTGAAGCAATCTGCATGAAAATGTTGGTGCTCTTGCAAAAACAGGGCTAATTCCACACGCAGGGCAAAAACACGATTCAGCACCTGTCCCCGGGATAACCACAGAACGTTAGAATGGTACAAAACTACCTGGAATTCAGAGCCCATTTCTTTACACAGCTCACTGAAGATGCGGTGCTTCAGAGCACTAATTCGCACATAGTTCACGCATTCCACTGCAATTTTTAATACTTCTGCCAGTGTTGGGGTTAAGGTTTTTGTTGCCAACGCATGCCTGTGCAGAATACAATGCGTATGATGTGTGGTGCATCAGCTTTCACTAGCGCACCAAAACCAGACTTTCTTCCCAGCATGACTGGAGCTCCGTCCGAACGAACTGCAGAAACCATATCCCACGAAAGATTGTTGTCTTTGAAGAAGTCATCCACAAGTTTCTGCCTTAGTTGTTGTTGTAAGAGGCTTACAAAATAAAAAATCTTCCTTTATCAAGTTGCTTGTATTTTCCATCTCCATTCAGCTTAAGGAAGTGTTCTCTTAGTTTTGCCGGTGCTAGACTAGAATTGCTCAACTTGGCATTGCAAATATTGCAGTTAGGATGCTGACTCCCATCATGTTCCGTTATACTTGTGAATCCATATTGTACATATTCGTCCGACCACTTTCGTTTTTTACTCGACATAGTTAGTATGAAGGGATTAAAATATTAAGAAAGAAATCACACGACGTACCATCACAACAGTCACAAGTCGACTACTGGGCGCACCAAATTTCCTGCAGCACAGATAGGCCAAGCGATGTTGCGTGATCACCTACAGCCAATGATGGCCAAAGGGGGGCATGTGATCACGAATCATATGAGTCGGGTGTGTCTTATCCTCCGCCGAACCCCTAAGACTGACTCATCGACCCCCTGGGGTTCGATCGAACCCAGGTTAAGAACCACTGTTCTAAAGCATTTTACTTGCAGCTTAAATACATCTCTTTAAACAAATTCTTCAACATAACCCTCTTACATCTATTTCAAGTTCATACAGCACAAATTCAAAGCAATTGTACAGTCTCTGTTTTTCTTTCAGCACTTCACCCACAAATTAAATGAAAACATAAATGTATATTTTATTGTTTGGCTCTTACAGTTTAATAACTGTACTGTTAAATACAAATATTTAACCAAGTACATTGATTTGACAGCTACTTGGTTTCTTCAATACTGATCACCTAATGGCTGCTGATGTTGGAATTTTTTAACAATTCTTGTCCTGTGCAGCATTTGAGACTGTTTCTCACACTATCCTATTCACCCGATTACCTCCTATTGGCATCAAGGCAGGATACACCTTGGACGGAGTGCCAACCCATCACAGGGCACACACACACACTACGGACAATTTAGAGATGCCAATCAACCTACCATGCATGTCTTTGGACCGGGGGAGGAAACCGGAGTACCCGGAGGAAACCCCCGAGGCACGGGGAGAACATGCAAACTCCACACACACAAGGCGGAGGCAGGAATCAAAACCCCAACCCTGGAGGTGTGAGGCGAACGTGCTAACCACTAAGCCCCCCACACAAATTTCTTCTGATTTTATTTTGTAGTAATGAGTAACGAAGATGCTTAGGGGAAATATAGCGGAGTAAAAGTATTCATTTTATCTAGGAAATGTAGTGGTGTAAAAGTAAAAGTTGACAAATTTAAATAGCGAAGTAAAGTACAGATACATGAAATTTCTACTTAATTAGATTAGATTAGATTCAACTTTATTGTCATTACACATGAACAAGTACAAGGCCAAGTTTACCACTACTAATTTGGATATTAACTTGGATGGAATGATGGTGTTGAATGATTAGCTGAATTCAACAAACAGCATACATGCATAGGTATTCTTATTGTCCAGGTGTGTGAGAACAGAGTGCAGTGCCATGGAAACTGCATCTTCTGTGCTCCTATTGCTGCGGTAGGCAAACTGGTGAGAGTCCAGTGTGGGTGGCAGAGAGTCCTTCAGGTGTGCCAGGACCAGCCGCTCAAAGCAATTCAGGGCAGTAGTCATTCGGGCATGTTGGGCTGGGGTGTTTTGGCACTGGCACAATGGAAGTGCATTTAAAGCAAGTAGGAACAACTGCTTGGGCAAGAGACAGGTTGAAGATGTCCGTGAAGACCCCAGTAAGCTTCACAGCACATGCCCTGAGTACACGTCCAGGGATGTTGTCTGGTCCAGCGGTTTTGTGTACGCTGATCCAGCTCAGTGTGTTGCATACATCTGTGGAGGAGAGTGTGATTGGAGAGTGGTCAGCCGAGGGTTTGAGCTTGGTGGCAGTTTCTCTGTTGTCTCTCTCAAAGCGAACATAAAAGTCATTAAGCTCGTTCAAGAAGAAGACCTCAGTGGCAGCGGGGGTGGAGTGGGGGGATTTGTAATCACTGATGACCTGGATGCCTTGCCACATGCGTCGAGGGTCAGAGTTGGAAAAATGCTCCTCTATCTTCCGCTTGTAGCAGTGCTTGGCCTCTTTGATGCCCTCTCAGGAAGGACTTGAAGATTGTCAATAAAATTGTCAGAAAGTCGCAAACCAATATCCAAAAGCTCATGTCGGGTGTACGGTGTATAGGCACAGCTGTTCTGAACAAACAGACCCGATATAAGCAGCAGAAATACCGCAAAATTGCAGATTCTGGAGAGATCTTGAGCCTCGCGATGTGCTCGCACCGCCATCTTGGTCAAACAGTAACGAGTACAGTAACGAAGTATTTGTACTCCGTTACATTACAACACTGCAGTTTACACATACTCACCCAGACTCATACTCTTAAGATTTTTTTAATATATTTGTTTATATATGTAATATATGTTTATAAAAATCTGACAGCTTAATAGGCAATTTAGAAATCTCAAAAATTAAATTCCAAACCAAAATCTCAAGACTCCAGTTTTTTTTGGAATAAGCATTTTGGTTTTTGGAAGCATTTTAAATTAGACTGTGGTGATTATTTTTTTATTCAGTTTAGACATTCTGATTATTAATATATATTTTCATAATTTTTTTAAAAATACATTTTCATATAGTTTTTTATATAGTTTATACTTTCTTATTATTTTATTCTCTTATTATTTTATATATAATAATATATATTTAATATATACAATATTTTTTATATTCTTTATTCTTATACCGGACAGTTGCATAAAGCATATTGTACCCTGAATGTATGTGTATGTGACAAATAAAATTTGATTTGATTTGATTTAAATTGAATTCATATTTAGCAGCTTTCAGTTTTCCATTGTTATAATTTTTAATAATCTGTGTGTTTTTGTGAGTTTCACTTTTCAATATAAATGTAAAAGTTTCAGAAGCTTTGTTTTATAAACTGAGAAGAAACACAGAGAGTAACATGGGCAGATTGGTGTATATGTCCTAAAAAAGCACATTACTGGTAGCCCTGTAGAGTTCACTATGTTGTCTGGACTCCTGGAAAAAATATACACAAAAATAAACATGATCACTTCTGAACTGTGATTCAGTTTTACTAAAGAACCAGAATATATTTAATACATAATCACAATGTAAAAGTCTCTTACTCTCTCAGTTCAGAAGATAGTAAGATTTCTTGTCGTGTTTTTTCTTCAGAGGCTGTAAATGATGCAAAGTGAATATTTGGAGTAAACATTAAAAATAAACAATTACATTTTATTGTTGATTAATCAAAAGCTCACTCACGGCTCATGTTTTGTGGAACTTGTTTGAAGTCTGAAAGAGAGATGATGGACAAACAATTATTATAAAAATGTACATGCTGTATTTGATCTGAATAAGATCTGAGCTATAATTCACTATAGATAACATGAGATTAGTGTTTAGACTGAAATCCAAATATTACTAAATGTGTAATCTGAAAACACAACTTATGCTTTCTCTTACCAGATTTTATCTTCCAGATGAGAAATCCAACAAAAGCAACAAATACCAAGACTGCAGCAAGAAAACCAATACGCAGTGCAGCAGATAATCCATCTGTTAAATCACCAGAGTCTTTATTATTTAATGTATTGATACACCAGCTTTCACACTATAAAAGTGATATATAGTAAAAAGTTTCTTCTACCTCTCAGGATGATCTTCACTATCTCCTTGTCCAGGCTGCTGTGCTGAACCACACAGGTGTAGTTGTGTTTCTGCAGATCCTCAGGTGAGACTCTCAGTATGCTTCTCTTCTGGAAGCTTCCATCCTGGTTTGGTAACGTCTCTCTGAGCTCCACATTCTCATGCATGACCTCTCCATCCCTCTGCCAGGTGATCATTACTTCTTCAGGGTAGAAACCTGTAGCATGACACACCACATCTGTAGACGAGTGTTTGTGGAAGACGGATACCTCAGGACGAGCTGTAGAGACACACAGGGACATCAATATTAATGATTATTATGAGTTTGTGTAAAAGAGGCATGTAAATGTGTAAATATCAGTGTGTGTTGAAGTCAAGGAGTGTGTCATTAGTGTGCACACTATCTGTGTGTGTTGTAGTGAGGCTGTGTGTGTTTGTGTGAGCAGCAGTTGAGCTACAGAAACAGTGAACATCACAGACTTTACCTTTCCTCTCCAGAGTCTGTCTGCCATAGGTCACATACTTCTGTAACCACTTAATACAGATGTTCTCCAGATATAATTTTTCAAAAGGAGCAGCTCCTGCAGTATTCAGTTTATTTTTGGTGATAAGAGCCTGAGGTTTAACTGCAGTCCAGGTGACATGTTCTAGATCCAGACTAATGAAATCTTCTCCATCATAAGCTAACTGCTCATAACCTCTAACAGTCCCATCATGGAGCTCACATCCATACATCCTCTGTAGTGTGTGAACCCCTGTAGACACACACACACACACACACACACACACACACACACACACACACACACACACACACGAAACACATTCTTACTTCATTATCTCAGGCAAATAAAGAAAACAAAATGTATTTCTTTATATCCACCAATAGCACTGATTAACAGTAAAAAAAAAAATCTATGTATCATAACCAGAATTTAGATAGTGGTAAATTTTAGGTTAATTTTTTAAAATCTTTTTTTAATATGCTCCACAAGGGGGCAGGAGTGTGCAGGTTAGATTTCGAACACAATGGAAAAGCATAACAAAGTGAGAAATGACATTTAATTAGTTTGTGGTTGAAAATGAAAATAAACAGAGAAACTGTCTACATAAAGTGTCTAAGTGTCTACATACAACAGTGACAGAGATTGATTTTGTTGTAATATACTGAGTTGATGATGTAAATACACAGTAGAGTTAAAATCTGAGTGCTTCAGTCTCACCTTCAGTCTGATTAAAGCGCCTCATTAGTGTAATCACATCATCTTTGTAGATCTTCTGTGCATAATTCTGATTCTGTGTCCCACTGCTCCAGTAGTCTGGATCATCATCAGTGATCTTCTTTATCCACTCAGTTTTTGGGATGTATTTCCTTATGTTACTGTCATAGTACACAAATGGCTCTCCATCAACCAGACCAACATCAGTGTATTCTGGTAAATTTATTCCTGGTGTGACTGCAGTGTGAATGTACTGCAGTGTGTGTGCGACTGTAACAGAGAAAAAAATGAATTATTTAAATTCTAGGTTATGCACAAATAATTCTATATTGCAATTATATATTTTATACAGGTATAATGGTTTTATCATTGTCAGGATTTTATAGCTTTGAGTCAGATCTGACTGAAGTAACATGCATGTAAACACAGCCATGTATTTGGTATTTGCCTTGGATACAGGCATCATCTGCTTGTCTGTTTTGGTCAAAAAGACCTTTAAATTATTTGAAAGACCATATAAGCATGTAGTAAGTCACTGTGTTAAACATCCTGACAGTGGGTCCACCTCTTCTTTAGTATGTTCAGTATGTGCATACCTCTAGATTTTTTCTTTAATGGGTTGAATATGTTTCTGGAACATGTTGAGAAACATGTAGACTTTGAACCATTGTCTTTAAGGACATGTTCTCAGGAGTTATGAATCATGCTACAATATCTGAGTATATTAATATTAATTGCTCTTGTTGAGAAAAATATTAAATTTTATTCTAAAAAATACTCTTTTTAAAGCAGCCTTACATTATCAAGATTGTTAACATTCTCTTTATAAACGCAGCTCAGTCTACACCACCTACCTAAAACCACAACTTTGTTTTGCAAATACTTTTTGCCATACTTTTTGCCACTTTCTACTTTCATTTCTGTAAAAATCACTTGCTTATGTTTCAGTTTCATGTCACACTACAACTTAGTTCTGCCATGAGGTCCATAAAGACATGGTTTGAGATGTTACTGTGTGGAAGAAATCCAGTGGTTTGAACAGAGTCCTGGGCAAAGGTTTTTCAATTCCAGTTAGATTCCTCCCTGCCTTCAATAAAATAACCTCACAGAAACTGGCCAAATGAATTCAAAATGTTGTATCAGACACAAATATCGTACATACATACAAGCATACAAACATACATACATACATACATACATACAAGTCAAGTAGCTTTTATTGTCATTTCAACCATATATAGCTGTTGCAGTACACAGTGAAATGAGACAACGTTTCTCCAGGATCATGGTGCTACATAAAGACAGGGCTAAGGACTAAGTAGTCCAAGCCACATAAAGTGCAACTGTGCAACCTGGTGCAAACAGTGCAGGACAAGACAAACAAGACAGACAAGAAAGTGCAGAACAAAAGACAGTGCAGACAAAAAGTTACAAGACAAAACAAAAAATACAAAAAGGACAATACACAAAAGACAATAAACAGAACCAACCAGTGTAAATACTGTATAATAAAATACTGTATGTTCAGACATATTGCATGCAGTAGTACTATAATGAACACAGTTTCTTAGCAGCAGGTCACTTCGATAATGTATAGGTTTTGTGCAAAAACAGCAAATGACCGAAATATTGTACAGTATGTATATACATACATACATACATACATACATACATACATACAGTACAGACCAAAAGTTTGGACACACCTTCTCATTCAAAGAGTTTTCTTTATTTTCATGACTATGAAAATTGTAGATTCACACTGAAGGCATCAAAACTATGAATTAACACATGTGGAATTATATACATAACAAAAAAGTGTGAAAAAAATGACTCCAAACACACCTCCAGGCTGTGTAAGGGCTATTTGACCATGAAGGAGAGTGATGGGGTGCTGCGCCAGATGACCTGGCCTCCACAGTCACCGGACCTGAACCCAATCGAGATGGTTTGGGGTGAGCTGGACCACAGAGTGAAGGCAAAAGGGCCAACAAGTGCTAAGCATCTCTGGGAACTCCTTCAAGACTGTTGGAAGATCATTTCAGGTGACGACCTCTTGAAGCTCATCAAAAGAATGCCAAGAGTGTGCAAAGCAGTAATCAAAGCAAAAGGTGGCTACAGAACCTAGAATATGACATATTTTAAGTTGTTTCACACTTTTTTGTTATGAACTAAATGTTCTCTTTGAATGAGAAGGTGTGTCCAAACTTTTGGTCTGTACTGTATATATATATACATACATACATACATACATACATACTGTACATATACACACATACATACATACATAAATACATACATACTTTTTTCAGTACATACATACACATACATACATACATACATACATACACATACATACATACATACATACATACTTTTTTCAATGTTTCTTTTGTAAGCAAACCTTTATGTTTATGAATGCACCTGTACATACATAACATACATACATACATACTGTACATACATACATACACATACATACACATATACACACACAAACATACATACATACATATTTTTTTCAATGTTTCTTTTGTAAGCAAACCTTTATGTTTATGAATGCACCTGTACATACATACATACATACTTACTGTACATACATACATACACATACATACATACACATATACACACAAACATACATACATACATACATACATACATTTTTCCATGTTTCTTTTGTAAACATACCTTTATGTTTATGAATGCACCTGTACATACATACATACATACATACATACTTTTTTCAGTACATACATACATAAATACATACATACTTTTTTCAGTACATACATACACATACATACATACATACACATACATACATACACATACACATACATACACATACACATACATACACATACACATACATACACATACACATACATACACACATACATACTTTTTTCAATGTTTCTTTTGTAAGCAAACCTTTATGTTTATGAATGCACCTGTACATACATAACATACATACATACATACATACTTACTGTACATACATACATACACATACATACACATACATACATACACATACACACACAAGCATACATACATTTTTCCATGTTTCTTTTGTAAACATACCTTTACCTTTCAGAGATTAGTTACATATATGTTAGTTAATATGTTACACATAGTAATTAAAAAGTGTGCATGTTAACATGTCTAGGGTCTACAGATCGATTTGAGCAGCAAAAGTAAGGGTTTGATTTAAAAGTGATAATACTGCAAAATAAAATCACTTGGCTGTATATTTTATTACTCTTTTCAAAGCAGCCTTACATTATCAAGATTGTTAACATTAATGCATTCTCTTTAAAACACAGCTCAGTCTACATCCCCACCTAAAACCACAGCTATGTCTTGAAAATAGATATTTGATTTATTCTTTTCAAAACAGCCTTACATAACGTTACTGAACTCACCTCCATAAGACAGATGAAGAGAAAATGAATTCCAGAGCAGAACACTGATTAAAGAGCAGTGAACCATTGCAAAAAAACAAACCAAAAACAAAATATTTTGCTGTTTTTCTCTTTTTCTTTTACATTCTCAGTGCTTATGTTCCCTTTCGAGGGAACTCGACGCTGCGTCAGTGCTGACGCTATGGGAATGCTTCTTTGACGAAGTTGTGTCTGAAGCTCTGTGTGCACACACGCCATTTAATGGCTCGGAAAGGACACGTGACGGAGTTAATTACTCGCCAGTAAGTCCATATAAGGGCATCTACGTCACGCTGCTCCAGCTTTCTTTGTCCTCAGGAAGCGCTCTGTGTATGTGTGTCGTTTGTCTGTCTGTCAGTCAAGTGCAGGGAAAGAAAAAAATAGGGAAAGACTAGGCAAAATGTTGCAGTCTAAGCACTTTAAGAGATGCGTGCATCCTTGCCCCCGCTTTATCACGGCGGACGACGCGCATTCTCTTTGTGTGGTGTGTTTGGGAGAGGAGCATGCCCGGTCGGCTCTCGAGGGAGCCGGCTGCGTGCATTGTGAGGGATTCCCTCTCCGCACGCTCCGATCCCGCCTGGCTGTGTTTTCAGCTTCGGCTGCGCCTCGTGGTTCGGGTCCTGCGCGGCGACTTCAATCATGGGGTTCCCAGGTTGAGTTAGCGGAGGCGGAGCAAGAGACGGGTGTTCCCCTTTCTCTTGCCCTCTCCCCTGATTCCGATCGCTCGGTTTCGCGTTCGGGAGCTCGCGCTGCGATTTCTCCCAACCCGGAAGAGAGCATGCTGCTTTCCGCATCCGGCTCTGAGGAGCTCGATGTCGAATGGGAGGGGCTTTCCACCTCAGAACGGCCGACGCAATCAGTCGCGTTCGAGGAGCTCCTTGAGGTAATAACTCGGGCTGTTGAGAAGCTGAATTTAGATTGGCCTGAGGAGGTAGTTGGTGTCGCCCATTCTAAGCTGGACGACCGCTTTCTCACTTCAGGCCGTCAGCCACCTGCACGCAGGCGTCTGCCATTTCTTCCAGACCTCCATACTGAGGTATCGAGGTCTTGGAAAAATCGCTTTTCGGCGCGTGTATTTTCTCCAGCCATGTCAGACTATTCAGCCATTAATGGGCTTGAAGCCCATGGGTATAGGACGATGCCGAGGGTTGAAGAGACGCTAGCCAGTTATCTCTCCCCTGCATCGCCCGCATGGAGAAAACCTGCCCTTCCATCCAAGCCATGTAGGACCACTTCGGCCATTGTGGGTAAGGCCTATGAGGCAGCGGGTCAAGCGGGTGCAGCGCTGCACACCATGGCGGTCTTGCAGGCCTACCAGGCTGATCTGCTAGCAGAGCTGGATGGCGGTGAAGGGCTGGGACCTCAGGCGGTGTCCGAGCTCCGCCGCGCCACTGATCTCGCGCTCCGTGCCACGAAGCAGACGGCCCGCTCTATAGGCCGTACTATGGCTGCGCTGGTTGCCGCGGAGAGGCACTTGTGGCTTAATTTGACAGGCATAAGGGAGAAGGATAAGTCCTTTCTCCTGGACGCCCCAGTTTCACCTCAGGGCTTGTTCGGCGACGCAGTTAGTACTGTCGTCGACAGGCATCAGGAGGTGAAACGCCAGTCAGCGGCGTTCAAGGAGTTTCTCCCTCGCCGCGGGGAGCAGCCTGGGCCATCATCTAGCCGCCCCCCCCTTCTAGCTCACTCAGGGCAGTGAGAAGAGCTAGTGTGGCGGCCCGAGCCCCCCCGTCTAAAACTATGGAGGCCGGTTCACATGCCCGGACCCGGACCCGTCCGGTGAGAGAGGACCTTAGGTCTGTCCTCTCAGCCAAGCGGGCCATGAAGGAGTCCTGATGCCCGAGGGCAGGGGCTCCTGGGAGCGCCCTATTCAGAGACGCTCCCCCTACTGCCAGCCCCGCCGCCTTTGTCGTTTCGGGGGGCAGTGGAGCCTGTGTCAGCTCCCCTTTCTTGTGCAGATCTTCCCGGGTTCGCGCCTGCCGGTGCGCTGTTTCAGGGCGCCCGGGAGGTCTGCACAAGTTTGACGCCACTGTCAGGCAGCCTGGCAGCGTGGAAACTTCTGCCAGGGGTGTCTCAGTGGGTCCTGAATACTGTGGAAAGAGGGTACAGGATCCAGTTTTCCTCACGTCCTCCGTGTTTCCAGGGTGTGTTGCCCACAAATGTGGGCGGGCACCAGGCGGCGTTCCTCCGGGAGGAACTCCTCTCACTTCTGGAGAAAGGGGCCATAGAGCATGTTCCCCTCCCAGAGCGGGACTCCGGCTTTTACAGCCGATATTTTGTTGTTCCCAAGAAGGACGGGGGGCTGCGTCCGATTCTGGACCTGCGGGCTCTGAACTGTACTCTGAAGACTTACAAGTTCAAGATGCTCACGCTCAAGATGATCGTGTCCCAGATCAGATCCGAGGACTGGTTTGTCACGATCAACCTCAAGGATGCTTATTTCCACATAAGCATTCTGCCGGAGCACAGGAAGTTCCTCAGGTTCGCTTTCGGGGGCGAAGCGTACCAGTATCGTGTCCTTCCTTTTGGCCTAGCCCTTTCACCACGCACGTTCACGAAGTGCATAGATGCTGCCCTGGCACCATTGCGTCTCCAGGGCATCCGTGTACTGAACTACCTGGACGACTGGCTCATTCTTGCCCAGTCGGAGGCTATGGCAGCCAGGCATCGAGATGCTGTGCTTGCCCACATGAGGTCCTTAGGACTCAGGCTGAACCCAGGAAAGTGTGTGCTTTCTCCTTCTCAGAGAACCACCTTTCTGGGGGTGGTTTGGGACTCCACCACGATGCGGGCACATCTGTCTCCCACCCGGGTGGCCTCCATCTTGTCGGCGGTGGAAGCTATTCGGCTAGGCCGCAGCCTCTCTGTTGCCGAGGCACAGAGGGTGCTCGGACTCATGTCAGCAGCAGCCAACGTTATTCCTTTGGGTCTGCTTCACATGAGGCCATTCCAGCTCTGGCTCAAGGGGGCGGGCTTTCATCCTCGCAGGCATCCCCTCAGGGTTATACGGGTTACGCGCCGTGGGCTTCGTACCCTCCTTATGTGGAAAAGACCCCGGTTCTTGGCCTTGGGTCCCATTCTAGGGGCGTGTCACCGTCGCAGGACTCTTTCGACGGACGCCTCGCTTTCGGGCTGGGGCGCAGCCTTAGATGGCCGCCCGGCCCAGGGTCTATGGGAGAGCCCCTGTCTCTCATGGCACATACATTGCCTGGAGATGAGGGCTGTGTTCCCAGCATTGCAACACTTTCTCCCGCACCTGGAGGGCTGTCATGTCCTAGTGCGAACAGACAGCACCGCGGTGGTGTCCTATATCAACCATCAGGGCGGTCTGCGTTCACGCCCCCTGTTCAGGTTGGCGTGGCAGATTCTGCTCTGGGCAGAGACCAGGTTTCTTTCGCTAAGAGCGGTTTTTATCCCAGGGAGTGTAAATCGGGAGGCAGACTTCCTGTCGAGGCAGGTGCTAAGGCCCGGGGAGTGGCGTCTTCACCCTCACGTGGTGAAGCGAATCTGGCAGATTTTCGGCCGGGCGGAAGTGGATTTGTTCGCCTCAGAGGAGTCGACCCACTGTCCGCTGTGGTTCTCCCTCTCTCACCCAGCCCCGTTGGGCCTGGATGCCCTGGTATGGACGTGGCCGAGGCTCCGTCTGTACGCCTTTCCCCCGGTAGCTCTGCTCCCGCAAGTCCTAGCCAGAGTGCGCCACGACCGGGTCAACCTTCTCCTAGTTGCCCCCCGTTGGCCCTCTCGGGTTTGGTTCACGGACCTAGTCTCCCTCCTTTATGGCGCTCCATGGGAGGTTCCCGTCAGGAGGGATCTCCTCTCTCAGGCGCAGGGGGCAATTCATCACCCCCGCCCCGAGATGTGGAAGCTTTGGGTCTGTCCCCTGAGGGGGACCAGCTCCTAGATGCCGGCCTCTCAACTGAGGTGACAGAGACTCTGCTGAATGCTAGGGCTCCCTCCACTAGGAAACTGTATGCTCTGAAGTGGAGGCTTTTCCGCCTCTGGTGTGACGAGCACTCTCAGGATCCAGTTCACTGCCCGGTTGGTACAGTGCTGGAGTTCCTGCAGTCTTGCTTTTCTCGGGGCCTGTCTCCTTCTACTCTAAAGGTGTACGTGGCCGCAGTTGCCGCGAACCATGAACCTGTCCTTGGGGCCTCCTTGGGTAGGCACCCTTTGGTCTCTCGCTTTCTGCGTGGTGTCAGGCGGCTGAGGCCTTCCTCTAGGCCACGCCTTCCTTCCTGGGACCTCTCCGTGGTCCTGGAGGGGCTGTTGGAAGCCCCCTTTGAGCCCTTGGAGTCAGCCTCTGAGAAGTTTCTGACCCTGAAGTCTGCTCTGCTTCTTGCCTTGGCCTCTCTCAGGAGAGTCGGGGATTTGCAGGCTTTGTCGATCGCCCCCGCCTGCCTGGAGTTTGCCCCCGGTATGTCCAAGGCTATCCTGCACCCCAGGCCAGGATATGTCCCTAAGGTGCCCAGGATGGTGGGATGTCCAATCATCCTGCAAGCCTACTGTCCCCCGCCCCATGAGTCGGCGGAGCAGGAGAGGCTGCACTTGCTTTGCCCGGTAAGGGCCCTGAGGACTTACGTCCACTGCTCTAGCTCGTGGCGTAACTCCTCTGCCCTTTTTGTCTGTTTTGGGGGCCGGAATAGGGGTAATCCAGTTTCCAAACAGCGCCTGGCACACTGGGTGGTGGAGGCCATTACTCAGGCCTATGAGGTGCGCGGTCATGCCTCACCTCTTGGCATCAGGGCCCACTCCACTAGGGGTATCGCCTCATCCAGTGCCTTGGCCAGGGGTGTCCCCATTGAAGATATTTGTGCTGCGGCAGGATGGTCCTCTCCGCACACCTTTATCAGATTCTATGACCTGGACTTGGACCCCACTCCAGGGTCCCAGGTACTGCGGGGCCTATGATGTGCTGTTCCCAGTCTGCTCGTGCTCTCTCACGGCCTCTGGCGCAGTCATCGACTGGTGCGTGGCGGCGTGGGTATTGGCATTCCCATAGCGTCAGCACTGACACAGCGTCGAGTTCCCTCGAAAGGGAACTACGCCCTAGGTTCCCTGAGAGGGGAACGAGACGCTGCGTTGCTGGCCACGCCCCAGGCATCCGTTCGTGCTTCCTTCAGACAAAGAGAGCTGGAGCAGCGTGACGTAGATGCCCTTATATGGACTTACTGGCGAGTAATTAACTCCGTCACGTGTCCTTTCCGAGCCATTAAATGGCGTGTGTGCACACAGAGCTTCAGACACAACTTCCTCAAAGAAGCATTCCCATAGCGTCAGCACTGACGCAGCGTCTCGTTCCCCTCTCAGGGAACCGGGTTACATACGTAACCCGGCGTAGTTTTGTGTGTTCCATATTCTTTACAAGACCGTGCCACGATTGGTCAGCGCCACGAGACCGTTGTCCGATTGGCTGGAGTAGACGGTGGGCGGAGTCCACCTATTTGTGGATTCTTGTGCACATCTTGACGTTAGAAATGTTTCTAAATGAATCAGAATCAGAATCAGCTTTATTGCCAGGCATGTTTTCACATGCGAGGAATTTGTTTTAGTGACATAATCTCCACAGTGTAACAGAATGACATAGTATAGGTGAAATTGTATGTACACATTTACAGGTGTGAAATGTGCAGTTAAAATAAACATATGAAATATACATATGCAAATAAGTATACAATATATACAATTTGTATGTACACATGTGCAATTGTGAAATGTGCAGTTGAAGTAAACATAAACATTCAGACAATATGCATGTATGTACAGAGTGCAAGTATGAAATGTGCAATTGAGGTATACATAGTGCAAATATTATGTGTTGTGTGTTCCATGGTGTTAATTGTTCATCAGGTGGATTGCTTGAGGGAAGAAACTGTTCATATGTCTGGTCGTTTTGGAGCTCAGGGCTCTGTAGCACCGACCAGATGGCAACAGTTCAAAGAGGGAGTGTGGTGGATGTGAGGGGTCGAGGGTGATTTTCTTTGCTCTTTTGTTCACTCTGGAGGAGTACAGGTCTTGAAGAGTGGGGAGAGTTGTGCCAATGATTCGCTCAGCAGTGTAAAACTGTTTCAGCAAATCCTGTGGCAGGTTGAACTTCTTCAGCTGACTTCAAACTCACAATTGCACAGAACGTGATTCACAAATGAGCAGGAAGCCATTCACAAATAAATACAATTAAATATATATTTATAAATATTTTTTTTATTTGCAAATCCCATTTTATTTATTTGAGAATTTCATTTCTTTTTGTGAAATTTGTAACAAAGTTTGCTTATTGTGCATTTGTTGATTTAAAAAATAGTTGTGAAACTCTTTATATTTATTTGTGGATCATAGTGTATTTATTCAGAGTAACAAAACAATTCTGACCCCATAGACGTTAGAACAGCAGCTATTAACCAGGAAAACTTGTAGCAAAATGTAAAAGAGTGAAAGAGAAATCCATTATTGAGGAAATTTAAAATTAAAGTTTTTTTAAAAAACAAAACAAAACAAAAAAGGAGCCTTGAGTGTTACAGAGATTGAGAAATGAAATTGTATTACAAACTGAATTAGATAACATATATGAGAAAAAGCAAGAGGAGCATTTGTGCGATCTAGACTTAAATGGTTAGAAAAAGGGGGAAAAAATACTAAATTTTTTTGGCCTTGAGAAGAGAAACAGTGCATTTGCCTTAGTCTCAAAATTAATGATCAACCACGTAATTGTAGATAATCATTTAGTTTTTTCAAAGTATGTAGCCCAGTTTTATAGTAATTTGTATTCCTCTACCTTGACCACTTCCAGTATTGATAGTTTTTTAATAAAATTTATGAGTGACATCAAAAAAATAGATCAGGATTTTTTGTACTTGTGTGATAAAGAAATTAATATTGAGGAGTTAAGAGAGTGTATTAACCTGCTAAAAAGCAATAAATCACCAGGCAACGACGGGCTAACAGGAGTTCTAAAGAACTTTTTCCAAGGAACTTTCACCTTTTTTATTATTAGTTTTTATAGAAGCAATAAATAAAGATGAATTGCCAGCTTCATTAAAACAAGGCATCATAACATTGATTCCCAAACCTAACAAAGATAAGTTGCTTATCGATAATTGAAGACCAATTAGTTTGCTCAATAATGACAGTAAATTGTTTGCAATGATTTATGCAAGAAGATTGAAACAAGGTTTAAACAAACTAATAGACTAATAACAAACAGTCTGGTTTTATGCAAGGCTGTCATATTAGGAATAATATTAGGCTGGTCTTGGATATGATTAATTATAATCACCTTATAAATGATGACAGTTTTATTTTATTTATTGACTTCTATAAAGCTTTTGATACTGTAAATCATGATTTTATTTTCAAAGTTATTAAGTTTTTAAAAGCAGTAAACACATTATATAACGGATGTAATAGCTCAGTTAAACTTGCTGGTGGAACTTCACAAAGGTTTGATATCAATTGTGGAATTACACTGTAAAAAATTTGGAGTGGGATTTACTTGAAAAAGTAAAAAAACTTGGAAAGTTTTTTCACTCAGAAAAGGCTAGTAAATTTACAAATATTTGCCAAGTAAAAGCCTAAACATAATTATTAGTAAGTTTAGACATTTTTAAGTTTTTAATTGTTAAGTTTACTTGGGAATTCCCAGTTAATTTTAAGTAATGCTTATAAATATATGATGATTTATTGCATTTTTTTACACAAGAGGCCTAGTTATCTTTTTTAGTTATCCTGAGTAACCTTTACTTTAAATGTTCTTTAAACATTATCTAACAATTTGTGATGCATCATAACTGATGTCTTCAATAAAAAAACACACAAAAAAAAACACTGACAGACATTTTCCTTGAGTACTTTTATTAAAGAAATGATCAAACCAATGGACAAACTATGTGAAACAGTTCAGTACAACTTTAGCTTAAATCTTTTGCGGACATTCTCACTTAAAAAAAAAATTAGCAAATACAAAAAGTATACAAACGCAAATACACTCAATGCCAAACAAAATGGCCAGCTAGCAGACTTACATCAATAGCTTTCTCTGCAAAGAGCTAACCTTTGGAGAAAATTTCAAAGCATCCAGTCCAAGAAAAAATTTCTGAAAAACTTCAAATGTGTTTCTTAGCTTTGAAGGATAGCTCAAGTTCAGGGAGTAAATGAAGCCCATGAGCAGAAGGCAGGCATTTGTAAGAGTCTTGCATCCCGACAGTACCGCAGTTCCCTCAATGATGATGACGACATCAGCTATGTTGGCATCTTCCTCTCCTGCGGTGCTGCCCAGTACAACGATCTTCATTAGATGATTGGTGAAGCTATCTTCAATCATGTCTCTTCTGACATCCTGTCAAATACACAAATGAGTGAAAAAGTGGTTACAATATTGTACAGTAAGTTGTATGTTCTCTTTATTTTTGTGTGATAAGTGCCCCACACAGAGGTTAAATCTGTTATTAAATGAAGGATGAAAAAATTAGGAACTGTCTGCAAAACACAAACTACTTGCAAAGCTTCAGTACTGTAAAACGTTTTAGGCACTTGTGTAAATATTCTGTAAAGTGGGGATGCCTTCATGTTTTCATGAATTAATTTTCATTTACCTTCTATTGACTTAATCAATATTTGGTGTGATCACCCTTTGCACTTAAAGGGTTAGTTCACCCAAAAATAAAATTTCTGTCATTAATTACTCCCCTTCATGTTGTTCCACACCCGTAAATCCATCGTTCATCTCCAGAACACAAATTAAGATATTTTTGGTGAATCAAAGGGCTTCTGATCAACACATAGGCTCAATGCCATTGCACCTTTTGAGGTCCAGAAAGGTAGTAAAAACATTGTTAAAATAGAGAATGTGACTACAATGGTTCAACCTTAATGTTGTGAAGCGACGAGAATACTCACCAAAAATGTCTTAATTTGTGTTCTGAAGATGAACAAAAGATCTTACGGGTTTGAAATGAGGCATGAGGGTGAGTAATAAATGACACAAATTTCTTTTTTTGGTGAACTAACCTTTACAGTTTTTGGCCTAGGTACACTTGATATAGTTCTTAAGGTAACTTTGCATGTACTTTTTTTTTTTTTTTTTTTAACATTTTGGATATATTGCCACAGTTTTTCTTGATTTAAGCTGTCACAATTTTGTCTCTTTCTTTGTGTTATAATAGACAAACTCAATGAAATGTGAGATCAGAACTTCTGTGGAGCACCAACTGTATGACTCCCTGTGCATACAAAAATCTCACTTGAATATTACAAATAATGGCAAAATGAATGTTTAGGAATGTAAATTAGGATGAAAAGACTTTTGCAGTACTGTACACATAAGAAGTAAAAAAAAAAAAACGAAATTTGAATTCAATGAGCTCCTCAGATGATTCTCCCAGGTAGGAAAGCAGGCACAGAATCACAGCATCTCTCTTATCTTCTACTCGCTGTTAAAACAAAAGAAAATTGCAGCGAGCATTAACAGTGTACAACTCCAAAAAAATCTATAAAGTCAGGAAGCAGCAGGATATCAAATGTGTAATATATACATTTACCTGGCAGAGAGAATCTAGCACACTTCTTATTTTTATGCCTGCATCCCCACCCTTCATTTTAAACAAACCCAGGAGCTTTGGAGTGTAGAGGTCCAGTGTTTGCAGAAAGGTTGGCTCCAGGGGAACTGTGGTTATCCTTCTGAACTCATTCTTAATCTAGGACAAAGAAAATAAAATGTAACAATATTTAGTAGTCAAATAAACACTATTTTTTGCCAAACATGCACACAGACACATCATGCTATACTAATGAAATTAAAATATTTTATTGTTTTTAATGAATGAAATATGCATTCCAAAAGTTATAAGTACCTTCATATTACCATCACACAAGTAAGAGAAGAACTAAGGTTTACCTCAGATTCACAAAAAAGAGCTGGCCATCTCTCCTTGAAATCTTTGACAGCAGGGCAGTGATTAATGATTTCTAATCTTCGATAGGAGAAAGTCTTCTCCATTTTCTCACCAATGAACCTTTTGTTGTTTTTCTTCTGAATTTCTTTAAGAAGATCAACTATGTCCTTCTCTAGAGTTTCCTGTTTCCCCAAATGGAAATGGGGGCAAGTAGTTTACTTCAGCCTTCCTGGGTCGTTTTGTGCCTTTGAGGCAAGACTTTTCATTTGTCTTCTTTCTTTTCAAAGAGTTGACCTCCAGCTCCGGGCAGGAAAGCTGACTGCCTCTTAATTTTGCACGATAATTGCCCATCTTATATTTAATCCTCTGTTGCCACCCATACTGTCCATTGAAGGACCCTGGCTCTTTGAGACATGGGTACTTTTCAATCAACATCTCCACTAAGTTCATAATCTGGACACCTGTTGGGTACGCAGTGAAACGAAATATTGTCTCTGCTACTGTCTCGAGGACACTTCTTGTTACTCGTGGGTTGTTCAAAAGGGTGCCGTCCTTTTGTTAGGCTTTGTTTTCTTCTGAAAGCAAGAGCTCTGTATCAAATGAAAAAGTTGGTATTTTAAACTTTGCTGGCCATCATTGAGAATGGCATGGTGTGGAGCTCTCAGGCGAAGACAGCAGAACAGTGTCTTGGGAACTGTTGGATCTGGAGTCTAAAGAAAGGAATGAGGTCTCATTTTCAGAAGGACAATATGCAACGGTGTCCTGAGAACTGCATGATATGGCATCAGACTCATTTTGTAGGATTGGTTCTTCCAAAGCACTCACATTCAGGGTGATGGGTTCAGATTGCACCACTCTTAAAGTACATTTATCCCGTACATCATCGACTGAGCTCAAGGTAAAAAACTGACCCCCAAAATCCATGTCTTCATACATCAAAGTAAAGCAGTCTGGGATATTAAATGTTTCTTTGATTACACATTTTAGGTCCTGAAGAGTACTGGGGATGCCTGAGGGCAGAATCAATTTGTGAATGTCATTCTCTTCAAAAACAATTCGCAGCTTTGCTGGGGTACACATCTGCAACAGAAAAAAAAGCAGAAAAAAATCCTAATTAAAAATGTGTACACTACAGCATTAACTTTGATAACCATGCACCTAAAAAGAGGGGCAAATATTGTGCTTTAAGGTAGTCAGTCGTCTTCCTGCAACACTGTAAGCAGCCAGGGGATAGTAGTCAACCAGTTCTCTTTGCTCAAGCAACTGAATGTTGGCTGTGTGTTCCAACTCATAGCTCCTAAGGTGCTCGTTGTACCATGTGCTTAGTAGTCTCACAACAAAGACCAGTTCATTACAAACCAAGATAGACTGTATCACCTCACAAAAATCTGTCAAGTCTGCAGTGAAACCATGACATAGCAACATTCCAGGTTTATATATGGTGCCTAATAAGCACACATTATTTGCAATGTGTACCATTGTGACACATTGATACCTAGCTTGCACCAAATCTTCTGTCATCCTTTAGGACATCCACAGAGACTTGTGAAGTTGTTGTGACCGAAAGTGATGACTTGATCACATTTGATTCATGGAGATGCAATGCAATCATGAGCTGGTGTTTTTTTGCAAGGGACATCAGTATGTTCCTGAAACAGCCTGTTTGTCTGACAGCTTTTTTAAAAAAGCCATGTTTGGCTTCAAATCTCATGGTCCACAAGGCTGACAGTGGACCAAATTCCTGAATGAGTTCAGGATAGTGCTCGAGAAAGTGGTGTTTGGGAAGAAGCTTTTCTTGAGGAAAAACTTCCAGAAATCTGTGTCGGTGCTCAGAAATCAAAGAGTCAAGATAGCAAATGCTCTGCTCTGTATGAACTGGGGCCATCACAAGTTCCACAATGTCTTTTAAGGTCATTAACATCTGCCACACTTCATCATCTTCAGGTACTTTCAAGCCTATCATGAGAGGCAACAGATGCAACATGCACCAATTTTCATGTGCATTACCTCCTACAGATCTTTTTGAGGAAAAATGAGCAGGTATCAAATGTGGACGGTTTGTTTGGTCACTCCACTTATAAGGGAACTGTCGAATGCAATTATTGAGCTCCACAAGAGAAAAATATTTTTTCTTGATAAAGGCTTGAAATGACAATGCCAGTTCCACTGGAACAAGACCTTCAAGAAGGTCATGTAATGCATCTGGTGGATAACCAGATGTTACATGAAAATGATCAAGTTTTTCAGACAGTGCACACTGTTTTTTCACACCATAGCAAGGTGTGGAAGTAGGACTTGACAAAACTGCCTCACCATGCAGAGAGTGCTGCTCTTTATCTCTCCTCTGAAAAAGTCCAGATCTTACTTCTGTGGTCTGAAAATGGGACTTGTCTGCAAGACAAAATCGACAGACATGAGACCCTGTGAAATTTTCAATGAATCCTCCCACAGAATGTGCTCCCAAATTATCAGCCACCACGCTCACCACAGTGCCTTTCATGATTTTTCCTAAACTTGGAATAAAAATACCGTCTTTTTCCAGGCTTTGAAGATCGGTTAACAGTGGCTCTAGAACTTTCTGAAATCCAAATCTCTTTGTGTCATTTGCCTTACAAAGAATGGCTAAATTAATAGATGCCAATGCTGCATGTGCTGGAAAGTTTCCTAACACCCAGTAGACAGCTATGACTTTGTGAATCTTGCGAGAAGTTCCCAAGGGATTGCACACTTCGAAGTCATCGATATACAGAATAAGACTTAATCTCTCGACATCTGCGAAAAATTCATTTGCATGAAAGTGAGATCCATCATGGAAGGACTGGTAACGTGACGCACATCCAGTATTTTTTTGAGTGACTAGGTCCTTTTCTTCAATATTCTTCAAGACTTGCGACAAAGACTGAAGTATCGGAACATACTGGAATGTTCTGTTGTCTTTATTTTCTAGTATGTATTCTACAGGTTCAACAACTGAAAAATTTGCTTTCATAAATTCTCTCCTCTTATATGCTGTTGAAAAAGGTCCATCTTTCCCTAAAGCTGAACTGACAGGGTTTGACTCAAACAGATTTTTCACCAAATCTGAGATAATCATTGGAATTATGTCACAGTTATGGCTCTTTAAAGTGGACTCAACAACATCTTTCAGAACTGGAGCAGATGCAGAAGATGATATGAACTGAAGCTCATCTACGATTTGATCAATGCACCTGTTTGACACATTGAAATTACTTTCCAACTTTAGGAAAAGTTGACCAAACTTCTTCTTTATAAGTTCAGACAAATTATCTTGTGCTTCAACCAAAGTTTCATCCAGTTCTGTGTCATCCTCAGAAACCACTGAATCATTTTGTAAAACAGTGGGATTTGGGTATTTTTTCAAGACTTCCGTTTTAAAATCTTCGAGGGAGTGTTTATTGTGTTTCCTGTGTTTATGTGTAGCAAAGGTTGAATAAATGCTTGTGCTGAAGTTGCAGTTTTTGAATACACAACTCACTACCTCATACCTCCTCAGATGGTTGCTAAGGTGCTCAAAATATTGCTTCTCTGAAGAGAATGACAACGAATTGCAAAGAAGACAACTAAATGAAAGCACCTCTGTTGGTTTGACCGATTCTGTGTGGTGTCGGGACAAATGTATTTGAAGAGCATTAAATGATTTAAATAAACAAGGGCAATCAGCATAAAGACAAGGGGTTGATGAGTGACAGCCAGAATTTCCGTGCTTGAGCTGTAAATGTTTTAAAAGTTGAAGTCTTTTTTTTGACTCAAAGCTGCATTTTTTACACAACCACCTCATGCTGTGGCACCTAAATGAAAGACGTGCGCGCACACACACACACACACAATAATTTAGAAGATGGCCCAGAATGGCCCTTTCAGTTTTAGTTTTGTTTTACATTTTAACCGAATCAAAATTAATATATATATATATATATATATATATATATATATATATATATATATATATATATATATATATATATATATATATATATATTGCTGTAAGAAGTATTGCCAACTTACCTTGCATGAACTTGAATGGTGAGTGTAATCTGTGGAACATATGTAAGAAATGTTAGTCAGAAAAAAGTTTTTTTTTTAAACCAAATTTGAATAAATTGATCTTTTTTATTTGAAATTTGAACAGTTAACATTAATTTATTTGTATCAACAATAAATGTTCGCAAGATCATCTGGTAGATTTGCCTGAACACATACACTGCATCACTATTGTATAGGTTCAATAGAACGTATAATCTCCGTTTCTCATGATTAAAATGCATAAAATGTTTAGCAATTTTATCGATATGAGAAAACAGTGTACACTCTTAACCCAAATTAGTTGACATTACTTGAAATTTGTGAACTAAACCATTTTAGTTTTTACACAGGATAAAAAATAAACAAGTTGTCTGAACATAGAATCTTAAGTCATGCGATAGACAAATCATGTTTACATTAGTAGTCTTTACTAAAATTCATTAGTTCACATTAATATTTGAGCATATGTGTTATAAAATAACTATTAAGTTAAACAAATTATTTTAAGTAGAAATGAATGTTATAATTAAGCAATGTCTTATCATTTAAATTACACTACTTAAATGAGATTTTATCTATTCATTTAATAAGAAATTAAACAATACAATTTTTTTTTGTTCACAAAAAACAGGTAACACTGCAATGTACTCAAGTTCACAATGTTAACAATACAGTGTTTCGAGGAAAATACATTCTTCAACAAGAAGAATCTTAGAAAAGTGGAACTTAAGTGCATCAATTTAGTTAAATGTGCACAGACAATCTTGAGGCAGGCAAGGAAGTGGTACAGTTCTGCTGTAGCTTCCATGTTTTTCCATCACTTTCAATGTAAAACGTTAATGAACATCTGCAAATGACTACATATTTTAAGCAGTTTAAGTTGCTACTAGAAACAAATAAAAAATAATAAGAGAGACTTTAAGAAGCACATTTTTGAACGGTTATTTTAATACACCCGAGACATATGCTAGCATTAGCGACAAGCACGTGTACATGCATACACGCTTATATGCACCGACAAAAAAAATCACCTGAGACATATGCTAGCATTAGCGACAAGCACGTGTACATGCATACACGCTTATATGCACCGACAAAAAAAAATCACCCGAGACATATGCTAGCATTAGCGACAAGCACGTGTACATGCATACACGCTTATATGCACCGACAAAAAAAAATCACCTGAGAATATTCTAGTGTTGTGACAAGCACATGTTCATGCATACACACTTATATGAGTCGACAGAAAAATCACCTGAGACATATGCTAGCGTTAGCGACAAGCACATGTACATGCATACACGCTTATATGCACCGACAAAAAAAAAAATCACCTGAGACATATGCTAGCATTAGCGACAAGCACGTGTACATGCATACACGCTTATATGCACCGACAAAAAAAAAATCACCTGAGACATATGCTAGCATTAACGACCAGCACGTGTACATGCATACATGCTTATATGCACCGACAAAAAAAATCACCTGAGAATATTCTAGTGTTAGCGACAAGCACATGTTCATGCATACACGCTTATATGAACAGGAAAAAAAACTTAAGCCAGCAAAATACTCATAGTAACATGAGCTATTTCTGTCAGGTCAGAAATAGCTCATGTAACTGTGAACGGACAGAAAATGAGAAAAAAAACTAGCATCAACACATTTACACTAAGTCAACTTATTAACAATTAACTAACATCGGTTTTAGGGTAATCTTTTATTGTCAGAAAGATGTTTATATATTAGACTATTTACATTCACCGTTTCAAAGTGCTTTCTAAAATCTACGGTTTGCGCGCTGAGGACCAGACCAAACCAGACCCTACTTTTCGACACAGATGCATTTTGCTAATAACAGATGTTTGTGCAAATCGGTTCTTTAACAAACTTAACTCTGTCAACTATTAACACTTGACGCCTTAACTCTTTAGCCACCAGTCTTAATAGTTCTATAATTTTCTGCAAAGGTAGCTAAATTGACCAATAAACAAATATTTAATTGACTTACCGTGTAATAATCACATCAGTCTTCAAGACGATTTTCCGTTGCACTCCTCTGCCTCTGCGCCACACCGCAACCAGGAACGCATGCGCATAGATTGCCTGGCTTCTTTGAGTACGTTTTACTTGGTTTTGTTATTTTTTTGCATTAATTCATTAAATGACAAAACACTAAGTACCTATTACTTAGGCAGTTCCATTTGAATTTACCTATGTATTTAAGCACAATTAATCAAAACGAAACCTCAAGTAGCTTATTGAATTAAACGTGACATTTTGAAATAAAAAGACAAAATAGTATTTGTTTGTAAAATTTAATTAAATGATGCTATCTTTATTTACAAGTTCAAAAAAATCATTTTTTACAGTGTAGGTGAGGATGCCCTCTTTCTCCTTTTTTATTTTTGTTAGTCACTCAAGTTTTGGCAGTACATATTAAGAAAAGTCAATTTAATAGTATCAGTGCTTTAGGTGCAGAATTTAAACTTAGTCAGTTTGCTGATGACACGGCTATTTTTTTAAAAACAAAACTGAGGTTCTAGTTATAATTAGAGTTATTGAGGAATTCTCTGATGCGTCGGGTCTTAAAATAAATCTAGATAAATCTGCATTGTTTCCCCTAAAAGCTTCAAGTCAAGTCAAGAAGCTTTTTATTGTCATTTCAACCATATATAGCTGTTGCAGTACACAGTGAAATGAGACAACGTTTCTCCAGGATCAAGGTGCTACATAAAACAAAGACAGGGATAAGGACTTAGTAGTCTTAGCCACATAAACTGCAACTGTGCAACCTGGTGCAAACAGTGCAGGACAAGACAAACAAGACAGTGCAGGACAAAAGACAGTGCAGGACAAAAACAGTGCAGACAAAGTTACAAGACAATACAAAAAGTACAAAAAATGCAATGCACAAAAAACAATAGTCAACAGTAACAGAAACAGCGCCGACCGACCGGTGTAAATAAGCTTGCTCTCTTATGCATATAGAAGGTATTCCAGTTAATCAGCAGTTAACTTATCTGGGTATAGTCATTTGCAAAAATGATAAACAATGAAGCCAGTTAAATTTTGAACCAATTATTGAAAAAACAAAAAAGAAATTTAATTTGTGGTTAATGAGAGATTTATCAATTTTTGGGAGGGTGTTATTGTCCAAGGTAGAATGTATTTCCAGATCTGTAT
Source organism: Tachysurus fulvidraco (assembly GCF_022655615.1). NCBI lineage: Eukaryota > Metazoa > Chordata > Actinopteri > Siluriformes > Bagridae > Tachysurus > Tachysurus fulvidraco. The sequence continues at coordinate 4,282,588 of NC_062541.1, read as the reverse complement.
ACACTTCTTTATCATTAGATGTGCCCTCTACTGTGATGAAAGATTTGGATAAGATATTGTATGACTTTATATGGAGAAAAAAAACATTATTTAAAGAAAGAGTTCATATGCAGTACTAAAGAACAAGGGGGGCTAGAGGTTCTGGATTATAATACACTCAATAGTGTGTGTTCAAGATTAGATGGTTAATAGAATTTATGAAAAATAAAGATAGTGTTTGGAATGTATTTCCTAATATATATTTAACTCTAATGGGGGCATACATTTTGTTAAAATGCAATTTTTCTGTTGATAAAATTCTGGTTAAACCGGCTGGTTCCATAGACAGGCCCTGTTAGCATGGAATTTGATCTAAAAACGCAATTTCAGTCAGGACCACTTGAGTCAAAATAAGACAATTCTTTTAGACGTATTCAACATATTTATTTGCAAGATTGTTAAAATTAAATTTTTTGGCGGTATGGCTCTGTTCTGAATTCCCCATCCTTTTCATGAGCTCCATGAAAGCTAGTCAGGGAACGGCAGCCGCTTCTGGGGACAATCTCCCATTTAAACTGGGAAGCAGCAAAAATAAATCCCTCACAAACAGACCATACCAGGCAATCATCCCTGGCTCTGCCTGCTAACCGAAGAGCCAGCAGACGATTAAATGTGCGTTTCAATAGCCAATCTTATTAGTAATAATAAATATTAATAATAATAACACCAATAGAATACCTAAGCTAGCAAGAGAAATAACATTAGAGCTAATGAAATAGTAGAAGCCTATTAGTTGCTGAAGCATATTTATTTCAACTCCGATCACAAGCATCACTAATAGCTTTCTGAGCCTCAAGGATGGCTCGAGTATCTGGCCATAGGTATCGTTCATAAGCTGCCGAAGACCATCTTCCCATAGCTTTTAGGGTAGAAACTGAAGTAGAGGAAGCTGCAGTTGTAGCAGCCCCTATGCGCAACGAATGAGCCGAATAACACTCTGGGGGAAGCCCGCAGTACTGGCAGAGCAGGCGAAAATGGGATGCAAACCAACTTCTGGACATAGGCTTTCCCTCCTCTGTCGTAAATAATGGGTCCTCCATGTGAGCTTGAAGACGACACCTCAGATAAGCCAGCATGGAAGATAAAGGACAAAAAGCAGAGTTAGTTTTAGAAACAAAAACAAAAGATCCTTCCCGATTCCTATCAGTTTTTGAGTGCTTTGAAATATGGTGAAGTGGTGAGAAAAAACTGAAACATCAGACATTGTGAGATCATGTGATGGATTGAAGGAATTTGTGTGTGTAGAAAACTCGCCACATCCGAGAAAGCCATAGAAAGCCATAAGCAAAACAGATTCTAACATAATATCAGAATATATCCCAAAGCATCCCTCTCTCAGACGTGATATTAATTATTTTAAGAGTGGAAGTGTGAGAGGGAGACGAGGATCATTGCCTTTAGGTTTCTCCTTTTTAAGTCCATTAAGTAGGAGACGAATTGATGAATTCTTGAGCAAACTGATGGTGGATGGATCCAAGCAGCGAAGGTGGAATTGGATGCCGGCGAGCATACTCTTGATGGATGAAGGCTGCATTTTATGGGACTCAAAACAGTGGACTATAAAAGCACTCACATGAGAAATATTGACAGAATGAACATCTACATTGAAGGTGGCACAGAAAGAACTAAAATGAGACCAAGCCGAGTCATACATTTTTAATGTAGATTTTGCTAGACCACTACGAATGTTCTTGGCTGCTGAATGCATATAAGATTGAAGGGTCATATCTAATCTATAACAGTTTGGCTGAATTGAGGGCAGACCAAGCTGGCTGGTGCTGAATCCGGACACAGGAGGTGGAATTTCTGAAATTCAAATCGAGAAAGGGAATCAGCGATTTGTTTATTTAAACCTGGAATGTGAACAGCTCGAAAAATGAAGTTATCCATGACAGATAGCCAAGTAAGGCGCCTGACGAATCTATTGATAAACGGAACTGATGAGCGACCTTTGTTAATAATATTAACAGTTGCCTCATTGTCACAAAAAAATATAATTTGTTTCCTAGGCCATTCTTTTCCCCCCAGAATACCAGCTATCACTATTGGATATAGTTAAACAGAGCAGTGGATAGGTGATTATCCGGCATGGTAAGCAGTTCCTTTGGCCATTTACTAGCAAACCATTGACCCTTAAACCCCCCCCCCCCCAAACCAACGGAAGGCGCAGCATCTGTATACAATTTGAGGGTTGTCGAAGACTCCAGAACATCATGATGGAAAAAAGAAATGCCAATCCAATGTTCAAGGAGCAACGACCAGAACCTGAGGTCTGATCTGCAGCCTGCATCTAAGGCAACTATGTCTTTAAGATCAGTAACTGACTTGGATAACTCGAGGAGTCTAGCAATGAAAGACCTGCCCTGAGGAATTATACGCATCGCAAAATTAAGATGGCCTAATAGAGAAAGCAAATCCCTTTTTGACAAAGATACGGACGCCTGAGCATTCCTCATGATTTCTCAAGGGGCAACGAGGCTTGCATTTGATTGGAATCTAATGTAATGCCCAAAAACTCAATGACAGTACGAGGACCTAAAGTTTTTTCCTCAGAAAGGGGAACACCTAAATCTGCAAAAGTTTGAGATGCATCTATCTGGCTTCGAATTTTTATAATCGACCAGCAGAAAATCGTCTAGAAGATGGAGCACAACATAGCGCCTCTGATAGTGTATCAAATATTTTTGGACTACTGCGACAGCCGAAAGTGAGCCTGACCGAAAAATATATTTGTTCTCTCCATTTAATGCCAAATAAATGCCACTGCGAAGGATGTAAAGGTATAACTTTGAAAGCGTCTGAAATATCTGCCTTTGCGAGCCATGCACCCCTACCTGCTATCTTAATCATCTTAATTGCGTCATCAACGGTTGCGTAAAACAAAGAAAACGGAGCCAGAGGAATAAGACTGTTAATACTCTGAGCAGCATCATTATGGGGTGCGGACAAGTCAAAAATCAAGCGCTTCTTCCCTGAATATTTGTGAGTAGATATCCCTATAGTATTAATCCGACAAATTGAGAAAGGAGATTTCTCAAAAGGCCAAACAAGAAATCCTTTCTTAACTTCCTTTTCCAGCAAAGAATCAACAACATCAGGTTCCTTACCAGCAGAAAGCAAATTCTTACAGGAAAACGAATGAGTACGCAACCAAGACAATCCTGCAAAAAAACCTTGGATAAGTCAAGTTATTAAATAATTGACGAAGCAGTGGTTAGGATGCTTTCTCAACGCCTGTCCCAGCTTTGGAACATTGACTGGGGTTGATGGCTTTATTTCTTTTCCCTTTTCATAAAGCGTGTTCGTCTTGGGCACACAGATTTTGGGTGGCCGTCCCCGCAGTAACTACAAGCATGAACATATTTACAATTATAGAATTTGCAAACATTGCAATCATTGAAATTATAACACAACGGAGTAGCAAATGGTGTCACCTTAGAGTCAACAGTCTGAAAACCCGGCTTAGATGAAGAAGATGCAGATTTTGGGATTGGGAGTGTGAGAATGAGATTGGGAGTGTGAGAATGAGAGCCACAGATCGAGCAGGAGAGAGCTTTATGACCAGTGAAATGCCTGCTTATGAGGGTCAAGTCCACTACAGACCAGTTCAATCTTTGATTAAAACGTTGAATGAACATAGCAGCTTTTGCAGAGAACGATTTGTGATATTCATAGAAGAGAGTATAAGAACCATAAGACCATAAGTCAAAGCCAGGTCAGAAATGATTGCTAGATACGTGTCCAGCTCGGTTCTACGAGACGGATAAATTTCGCAGATGACGTCCCTGTACACTCCAAATGCCACATTAAATTCAGCTAGTGTTAACATTTTCGAAAGTCGGGGGTCGCTCTCTTTTAGCATAACAGACACATCTCCACAATCAACAACACGCTTTTCACTCATTTCTGAGCACAGCAATATTTTCACCAGGTTTACGTCATTACCTGCTATGATTTGGCCTCTTAACTGATGAGAAATCGCAGCAGCCAGCGGAAAGAACCTGTAGTCACGGGAACTTCACTTCCCATAGTTCTTCTTGGTATGATTACTGAATTGCTGACATCATCATTCTGCAGCGGAGTAAACACAGGCAGCCGCGCCGTGGCCGGTGAGGAGTTATCGTGAGACGGGCCAGGGATGGGACAGTTTGCTGAGGACCTAGATGTTGAACCGGACTCAAGAGCTTGAATTCTGGAGCACATGTCGGAAAGCGAAAACTGCATGCAGGCCAGGGCTGACAACACTGGGTCGTCGCTTTGGACTGAGGAAGGGTAGACTGCTTGGGATGAGACGTTAGAACCACCTGCACGCTTGAGTGCAACATCAGCCGAATCGGAAGCCGGCTCGAGGATCTTTCTCTTCTGAGTCTGTTTCTTGCCAGAGGATACGGAATGAGGCGGAACATCTGCTGATGGGACATCAAGTTTTTCACAAAGCAAAGCAAACAATTCCTTATGCGTGGCTTCAGTTGGTACCGGAATATCGTGTCTATACAAGGATTCTTTGGAAGCGGCCAGTCAATGATGCTGGGAGGACTAATGTTGCTTGATTTACTCGCCAGACGAGAGCTCCGGCGGATAGAAGCGTTGCTCTCACCATGCATGACCTCCTCAGTTTGACTCGGCGCAACTTGTCATTTGCAACTTGCAGAGTTTCTTTGATGGATTCCACTTGCCATGGATCTGTATCATTCGCGGCGGTAGACATGATCAGCAGTTGGGTGAGTACAGCAAAATAATAGCGCAGTCTCATTCTATTGCAAGAAGCTGCGCTCTTGCAAGCAATGCAGAGGAAACTGCCAAGAAGGCGGACTGAAATGCCTTTAAATAGGGTGCCCTGTTGAAAGGAACCAACGAACGCTTAGTAATCAGATAAGCTGATAGGCTGGTTAGCCAATTAGACAGTCAGCTGATAGGGCTTGACTATGTAGCCTGCCTGAACTGACGCTGATCGCTACAATTTTCACCACACAGTTATTGCATTTGGAATAACAAATTTGCATATTTTGCATATTTGCATTTGGCTTTATGAAGGGATTATTTTGACTCTTGCCAGCGTCACTTCCAACTCCACCACCATCATCAAGTTTGCTGATGACACTGTTGTGGTGGGCCTGATCTCCAACAACGACGAGACGGCCTACCTACAGGAGACTAAAAACCTGGAGAGATGGTGCCAGGAGAGCAATCTTCTCCTGAACGTCAGCAAGACTAAAGAGTTGATAGTGGACTTCAGCACAAAGAAGGAGCGGTCATACCAACCACTAAACATCAACGGGACCCCAGTGGAGAGAGTTTCCGTTACTTAGGTGTTCACATCACACAGGACCTGTCTTGTTCCTGTCACATTAACACCCTGGTGAAGAAGGCCCGGCAGCATCTGTACCATCTGATACGCTTGAGGGACTTCAGATTACCCTCTCAGGTGCTAAAGACCTTCTACACCTGCACCATCAAGAGCGTCCTGATGGGTAGCATCACTTCCTGGTTCGGGAACAGCACCATGCAGGACAGGCGAGCCCTCCAGAGGGTGGTGCTGTCAGCTAAACTTACCATCCACACTGAGCTCCCTGACCTGCAGGACATCTATAGCATGCGGTGCCGGACCAGAGCCAGGAAGATTGAAAAAGATCTCAGCCATCCCAACAATGGACTCTTTTCTTCGCGTTCCCTGAATGCAAACACAGAGAGGATGAGGAGAAGCTTCTTTATCACAGGCCATTCGGAGTTTAAACTAGGAGACACCCAGGATCTAGCACTGGACCTCTCTCTCCATCCCCACTGTTCTATGCACCCCCCTCCTTTTGCAATGACACTTTAATTCTGGACTGTCACTATCACTTTAACTCTGGACTGGCAAAGCACGGTGCCACTTTATACACTTTATACACTCCTCATACTATTTACACACCATACTGCACCTGGACATTCTATGGACACTTTAACTCTGGACTTGCACAGCACAGTGCCACTTTATACACTATTTACACACCATACTGCACCTGGACACTTTAAGGACAATCTTCAAATACCATACACATCTATGTATATGCATACTATGCATACGTATGTATATACATTATTTCTTCATCTATATTTTCATATTTTTATATAGTTTTCTTATATAGTTTATACTTGTTATTATTTTATTCTTATTTTATTTCTTGCTTTTTTTATACTTTTTATATATCTTTTTTTATTCGTATACCGGACAGTTGCATAAAGCATTTCACTGCATATCGTACCCTATATGTATGTGTATGTGACAAATAAAATTTGATTTGATTTGATTTGATTGTATTAGGAAAGTACCATATAAAACAAAGTGGGCCCTTTTTAAACCAAATCTGTCCCATTTTATAAATGATTTCAAGTTAAACAGTAATCTTTTGAAAAAGTAAAAAACAAAAAAGCTCAGAATGTGATATTTTAAAATAATTCAATTTTTTGTAACTTTTTCCTTTCTTTTCTGGTAGCCAATGTGACTGATACCTCTTGTTGTATGGCACTTGTTGTATGGCATTAATCAAAAAAACAAACAAAAAACAGACAAACAAACAAAAAAAAACCATGACTGCTTCGTTATCTGATTCAAAGGTTTAAAATCGTGCGCGACACGCGGCGGCGTGCTCTCCTATGTTGTATTGGAATATTGCGTTACACTGAATCTATTACAGTATAGCGAGTTTAGGAGAGCTTATTGTTGCAAGTTGTCAATGGAGCCTGTTACAAAAAGATCGCGTTCTGAAATGTGGACAAGAAATCAAGAAATTATGATGAAAATAAGTATTATTAATACTTCAGTAAAGTTCATTAAATCTATTCTGTTGTTAGTGTGGTCTTTAAACTTATGAACTGTGTATGGACTGAAAAAGGTGGTACACGAGGAAGCAATTTGACAACAATGCAGTAAGTAATTTAGGTGTGCTCGTTAAGATACCAGCAGACAAGCTAATCCAGCACAAATTAGTGCATAAAAGGTCACCAAAATGTGGGGGGCACGGTGGCTTAGTGGTTAGCACGTTCGCCTCACACCTCCAGGGTTGGGGGTTCGATTCCCGCCTCCCCTTGTGTGTGTGGAGTTTGCATGTTCTCCCCGTGCCTCGGGGGTTTCCTCCGGGTACTCCGGTTTCCTCCCCCGGTCCAAAGACATGCATGGTAGGTTGATTGGCATCTCTGGAAAATTGTCCGTAGTGTGTGAGTGTGTGAGTGAATGAGAGTGTGTGTGTGCCCTGCGATGGGTTGGCACTCCGTCCAGGGTGTATCCTGCCTCGATGCCCGATGACGCCTGAGATAGGCACAGGCTCCCCGTGACCCGAGGTAGTTCGGATAAGCGGTAGAAAATGAATGAATGAATGAAGGTCACCAAAATGAAGTATTTGAACCTCATAATTAAATACAAAATGAGGAGAAAAACTGCAAAAAGGTCCACTTTTTGAAAAAAAAAAAAAGAACCCCCCTTTCAAAAGGCTGGCTATGGACCTGTGATGGAAACAAGAAAGGTGGAGTACTACTGCCAATGCAACCATTGAGGTTCAGAGCTACCTGAGTGAACCCAACATCCCCTGCTCTGAAAATCCACTTCAGATTTGGCACAAGCACAAGCACATTTACCCCCATTTATACTGTACATGCTGGCCCTGAGCTTTTTGTGTTGTCCTGCCTCTTCTGTGCCCCTGTGAATGGTATTTTCTAAGGCTGGCAAAGTGGTCAGCAAGAAGAGAAATAGGCTCAGCCCCAGCACTGTGGAGAAAATCCTGTTCCTAAATAAAAATCAAAGTTACCCATAAATCACTACAATTAATTCCCCCAAGCTTATAGCAACATTCATTTCCATCCCACTATGTATGCATTTCTTTATGCAATATCACTCTCATTTTCATCTATCATTTACACTTTAAGAATCACTCATTCAAGAACACTTACAATGTCCATTTCACGAGTTCACACTTACAAATAAGACTGTGTGTCTATATAGTCATGCTGAAGAGGTGGACACCTGATTGCTGACTGCTGATTGTTAATAAAACATAATTAAGCACATAACATCCATCTAGCCTACAGTACAGTTTGTAATGCAGATTTATAATTGTGTAAAAGTGTGTCTGCACTTATGTACCTTCAACATTCATGAGTTTGATTTTTTTTTTCTAAAAACAGTCAAAATGTCCACATTAACCATACAAAAAGTTATCTTTACTACATTATTGTTTGGAGTTACCATGCATATGCAATGGAACATGCTTTGGTCATGTTAATATACATTTTTAATATATTGATTCATTTATTTATTAATCTATCCTTAATTTGTCAACCCATTCATTTTTGCTTCTAAAATTAATACGTTGTTTGGCTGTGGAACATTCTGTGATAGCGTTTCCACCATCAGAGGTCCTCATCAAGCTCTGATTTGAAAAGCTTCGAGTAATGAACCTTTTTCTGATACAATTGGTTGAAAGCTTCACTGCTTCAAGAAAGCTTTACTTAGCCATCACTAGTTTCCACCAAAAAGAACCGGGTGCTGGTTCAGAGCTAGTGCTGGTGCTGGTTTGAATTCATTATCAAAAGCGCTAGCAGTAACCCCGCCTCCAGCCCCGCCCCCAGTTCCTGACGCAAGCGGTTCTTTAGACCACTTTCGGTGCTACTAAAAAAATAAATAAATAAATAAATAGATAGATAAAAAATGTTTCCCTGCTACTTAAGAACCACTTTTTCTGGTTCAGAGCTGGTGCTTTGGTTGTCAAAAAAGCAAGAATTGATTTTAAATTAGGCTCTGGCTCCGAACCAGCACTCAAACTGCCTTGATGGAAAAAGGCAGTCATTTGTACAGTGTAACCTGTACAGGGTAAAGTGTGTAGAATCAATCTCGAATGTCATGTATGTGAGAAGATTTTTTTCATTACACAATATACCAGTATTTGTTTTTTATCATATTCCTCTCCAGAAAACACAGCTATTCAATACACAGTAAATATTTAAGCATTACATAGACAATTGTTCGTGTTTAATAGAAAATAAGCAGATGTGTACTTTTTAACATAATAGACCTTTATTATTTATTTATTTGTGTAGCTGCTAGTCACTGCATTTGGCCCTTATCCAGAGATACATTTATCTCATTTGTACAACTGAGCAATTGGTTAAGGCGGTGGCTTGGTGGTCCTGGTATTCAAACTTACAAGCTTTTGATCAGTAGTTCAACAACATACTGCAACCATACAGAATAATGCTTACGTTCCTCCTTTGTCGCTTTCTTACATGGTTTGTATATGCTGGTAAATGCTGTAAAAACAACAACAACAACAACAACAATGTTGCTAAAGCAGTACAATTTAGACCAACTCATGATTCAGCAGTGTCATCAGTTGCTGAAGTTTCAAAGGGTTATTTCTAGTGTAACCTGTACAGGGCAAAGCTTCCCCATTGTTGTTTTTAAACGAACAAACCACAAGGGCATAGGGTTTAGTAAACATATAACTTAAATTAAAATTTTAAACAGATAAATTTGTGTTTTAGCTTAATTAACCAAAATAAGTAATCATTGATATTGTGAATCCTTCACATGTATGGACAGAGTTAACAGAGATAACATGGTAGTCTTCAGGGAAACTGTTTTTTCATACAAATTTCACGTGCATAAAGTTTTCCTGTAATGCAGCAAAATTTCTAGTTAAATAGTGGAACTGGTTTAGCTGAAACTATCAAACAAATGAATACAGTTTAATAGATTTAATTATAGGTGTCTCCAGGATCATTACTGGATCAGAAAAAAACTTTAGTAAGCAAATGAAGAGCTGAGGCCTGTTGGTGTGTATGAGTGGACATAAATCACGATGTGAAAAAAATACCTCAAGCTCCAAAGGGTTTTTAGATGATGAGCAGCTCCAATTTCAAATTAACTTTGACGATTCTTAATCATTAGCAACATTAATAACTATAATACCTCCTTAGAATACAATCCCAAGATACAACCTCCTGATCTTCCCCTCTGATACCTTTATTGTTATTACTTTCTACAATAATAAAAAAAATAGATGCAAATTTTCCTAAACAAATTTACGTTTACTTAATTAACTGATTAATAGATTCCTAGTTCTTTGTAGATCATTGACAGTTCTTTGTAGTTCTTTATGTCATTGGTGTTACGAAACGTTTCAAAACTCCAATGACTGCCACTAGTGGGAGTGTTGATCTCAAAGTGAACCAATGAACCACTGTCTACTATGGTTTTCACTGATTTCGGGTAAGTTTTATTATGAATGTTAATAAAAATGGAATGTGTCTATTTTGTTTGTGCTGATCCATGATCAGCGCTCTCTTCAGGATGCACCTGATGTGAAATCCTGATATTTTATTGTATAAAACCAACCCAACCAAGGCCATATGTTGTGGGTTACTGAGTTGGCAGAAAAAGTGGATAATTTAGCATTTGAAGAATATTGTATAATAAATGGAGGAAAAAGACCAAAGTGAGTTGCTTGTGAACATTTAAAGAATTTGGAAAATAACGTTGTGAGATGCTATGTGATCAACATTGCTGAATGCAAAGGAGAGGAAAACCTATGGGAACTCTTGAACGATAAGATAAGCAAGACACAAATGGCCCACAGTGTCACTACAGATGCAACAGTTGAAATACAGGAATACATAAACACACCTTAAATTAACTGAACAAGCGATCCACTGGAAATTTGGGCAAAACATCAAACTTTCTTCCCTCATCACCTTCAACTTGCCAAAAAAAACCTGTCAATACCAGCTACATCTGTGCCATGTGAATGAGTTTTTTATAAAGTAGGAGACGTTCTGTGCAAGAAAAGATATTGTTTGTGCTAAAACTCTTTAAAAATGAAACTTAATTAAACCTAAAAATCCATAATGATATGTATAAGAGCCATTTGTCTTTGTAAAGGTGTCCACTAGGGGTCACCTTTCTATTAATGAGTGTATATAGGTGGAGGAAGGTGCACAAGTGTAGACTTAGCTGCTTACAATATGTCTTGTTTTTATTTGTCACAGATTTATTTTTGTAAAACATAAGTTCACTTTCACACACAGGTTTATAAAGCTTAAAATAAAAATCCAACATATCATCCTCTCAGTGTCTCCCTGGGTTATAACATTACACCTTCACCTTGCATGTGTTTTATAGGCAGCTATCATGACGAACACAAATCTAGCCATGTGGTTCACAGTCTAGTGACTTCTGTGCTGGTCCCAAGCCCGAATAAATAGAGAAGGTTGCGTCAGGAAGGGCATCCGGCATAAAACATTGACAAATTTAACCATGCGAATCGCCAGTACGAATTTCATACAAGATCGGTCGAGGCCCGGGTTAACAACGACCGCCATCTGTGCCGGTGAAAATTGGGCTACTGTTGGTCGAAGAAGTAGAGGAGGGAGGACAGAGCACAGACAGAGAGAGAAGAGGAAATGTAAGCATGTAGGACTGAGAATAGGAACTCTGAATGTTGGTACTATGACAGGGAAAGGTAGAGAGCTGGCTGATATGATGGAGAGAAGGAAGGTGGATATACTGTGTGTACAGAAGTCCAAGTGGAAGGGTAGCAAGGCTTGTAGTACAGGAGCAGGATTCAAGCTGTTTTATTATGGTGTTGATAGTAAGAGAAATAGGGTAGGTGTGATCCTGAAGCAGGAGTTTGTTTGGAATGTTCTGGATGTGAAGAGAGTGTCAGACTCATCACCCTGTGATCAGGGAGACAGAGAGAAAAGTGCTGGGTGTGTCATCTGGAAGGAGGAAAGGATATAAGGAGACTTGGTGGTGGAATGAGGAAGTTCAGGATAGTATCCAGAGGAAGAGATTAGCTAAGAAGAAGTGGGATATGGACAGGACTGAAGAGAATAGACAGGAGTACAAGGAGTTACAGTGCAGAGTGAAGAGGGAGGTGTCTAAGGCCAAGCAGAAGGCATATGACAAGTTGTACACTAGGTTAGATACTAGAGAAGGAGAGAAGGACTTGTACAGGTTAGCTAGGCAGAGGGATCGAGATGGGAAGGATGTGCAGCAAAGTTAGAATTATTAAGGATAGAGATGGAAGAGTGCTCACAAGTGAGGAGAGTATATAGAACAGATGGAAGGAATACTTTGAAGAGCTGATGAATGAGGAAAATGAGAGGGGAAAAGGAGTAGAAGGGGTGAACTCGGTGGAACAGTAAGTAGACAAGATTAGAAAGGATGAAGTCAGAAAGGCTTTGTAGAGGATGAAAAGTGGAAAGGCAGTTGCCGCTGACGACATCCCGGAAGAGGTCTGGAAGTGTCTAGGAGAGGCAGCAGTGGAATTTTTAACTAGTTTGTTCAACAGGGTTTTAGAGAGTGAGAGGATGCCTGAGGAATGGAGAAGAAGTGTGTTAGTGGCGATCTTTAAGAATAAGGATGATGTGCAGAGTTGCAGCAACTATAGGGGGATAAAGTTGATGAGCCATACAATGAAGCTGTGGGAAGCTAGGTTAAGGAAGGTGGTGGAAATCTGTGATCAGCAGTATGGCTTCATGCCCAGAAAGAGCACAACAGATACAATTTTTGCTTTGAGAATGTTGATGGAGAAGTATAGGGATGGTCAGAGGGAGTTGCACTGTGTGTTTGTAGACTTGGAGAAAGCGTATGACAGGGTGCCAAGAGAAGAGCTGTGGTACTGTATGAGGAAGTCAGGAGTAGCAGAGAAGTATGTTAGAGTGGTGCAGGACATGTATGAGAGGAGCAGGACAGTGGTGAGGTGTGCTGTAGGTCAGACAGAGGAGTTCAAAGTGGAGGTGGGACTGCATCAGGGTTCGGCACTGAGCCCCTTCCTGTTTGCTATAGTGATGGACCAGTTGTCAGAGGAGGTCAGACAGGATTCTCCTTGGATGATGATGTTTGCAGATGACATTATGATCTGTAGTGAGAGCAGGGAGCAGGTAGAGGAAAACCTGGAGAGGTTGAGGTTTGCGCTGGAGAGAGGAATGAAAGTCAGTTGTAGTAAGACTGAGTACATGTGTGTGAATGAAAGGGAGGGAAGTGGAACAGTAAGGTTACAGTGTGAAGAGGTGAAGAAGGTACAGGAGTTTAAGTACTTGGGGTCAACAGTCCGGAGTAATGGAGAGAGTGGAAAGAAGTAAAGAAACAAGTGCAGGCAGGTTGGAGTGGGTGGAGAAAGGTGTCAGTAGTTCTGTGTGATAGGAAAATACAGGACAGTGGTGAGACCGGCCATGCTGTATGGCTTAGAGACAGTGTCACTGAAGAAGAGACAGGAGTCAGAGCTAGAGGTAGCCAAGCTGAAGATGTTGAGATTCTCTTTGGGAGTGACAAGGTTGGACAGGATTAGGAACGAGTACATCAGAGGGACAGCTCATGTTGGTTTGGACATGTTCAGAGGAGGGAGAGTAGGTTTATTGGTAGGAGAATGTTGGACATGGAGCTGCCAGGAAGGAGGCAAAGAGGAAGGCCAAAGAGGAGGTATATGGATGTAATTAATGAGGATATGAAGCTAGTGGGTGCAAGTGTTGAGGATGCAGAAGATAGGGATAGGTGGAGAGAGATGATTCGCTGTGGCGACCCCTGAAGGGAAAAGCCAAAAGAAGAAGATCATGACGAACACATGTAAGACTAATTAAAAAAGTAGAGTTGGGAATTGCATGTAAATGGTCTTCATAAAAAACATAACTTAAACAATAATATTTAATATTATTTAATGATTTGCAAATTGTATTAAAAATATTACACTGCACTAGTTTTGTAAAAGGTGTCATTGTAACATCGGCCATACATTCATCCGACCTCAAGAGGGCGCCATCGCCCGAGTATTGACTTTGCTCTTCCTCTCTATCTACTTCCTGTAGCCAACTGTTAAAAGCCATGATCTGAAGTGTTTAACATGTTGTGAAGTACTGCCAGCTTACCACTGTCTGTACCGAGCATTTTCTTACATTCTGCTTTTTTTTTTTGCCACTTGTATTATTTCTTCCTGTTCTAGACCTTGTTATTTGGATTACGATTTGAGTTGTTTGCTTTACAGAATTTCTACCTGTTATTGAACCACTTCCTGTTTCTCTGACCACGATTTTCAGCCTACCCCTTTGTTTGTACTCTAACCCACAACCGAGTCAGTCTCCATTACAGTCATTATGTTTGGGCCTAGATCTCCTTGCCTTTGCACAATATTGACCAATGTCAAAAAAATTTATGGCAGCAGATTTTAAATCTTCTATAACTGGGTTCTTTCTGTGTTATATCATGCCTTGCTTGGCGGTTTTGCTTGCAGAGTCTCTTTAGTAAGCGGTGCTGCATACGTGGAAATAAGGATTGCATGGAGAATCACTCAGTTCCATGGCATGCTCTTTATTTAAAACAATTTTCTTTTTTAATCCTCGTTAATGAAATTAAATCTTTAGTTTGGTGATCGTATAGTGAATAATGTATGTGTGTGTGTGTGTGTGTGTGTGTGTGTGTGTGTGTGTTACATCCTTTATCTCACTCTCTTGTCACATATTAAAAACAGCTACTTTAATTAAACTTTTCAATTCTAATTTACTCAGTGGTATGTTTAGTTCAATTCAATTTAATTCAAATGTATTTCTTTACAGAACGCAAGTAACATAATACAAAAAATATTATCCGAAGATTAATATTATACAAAAATTAACATTAGACTTATATTTATGTGTTTGTATTTATCACCAATGAACAAGCCTGAGGTGTGGTGAGGACAAACTCCCTCGGATGAAAGAAGTAGAAACCTTGAGAGGAACCAGACTCAAAAGGGAACCTCATCCTTGTTTTATATGAATTGTAGTACGCTTAAGCATCTGTTTAGCTATCCACCTCCTCATTTCCCCCCACTCATAGCTTGAAGTTTCTGCTTTCCAGAATGTATGATAATTGAGACATAACCATTCTTCCCATTTTGCCCATATTTGACGTTAATGCTATGGGTCTATTGGTAGTTGTAATAGAGCAATCTTTTCCAGGCTTAGCAATTAGTACCACTATTCATTGTTTTCAAACAGATGAAAGTTTCTCTAATTTCCACACTTCAGTATTGAGTCTTATTAATTAATAATATTAAGTGCATGCATGATCATAACACACTTTTTCCCAGGGAAGTATATTTTTAGTTCTTACAAGGTAAATATAGAATCCGTTGAACATTCAGAAGACCTTTTTTGAACTAAGACATTTGTTCTCTTAGTTTCCTCAAATCTTTAAAAAAAATAAAATGAAAGTCAGACATAACGTTTCAACCATGCTTCAACGGAATTATTTAACAAAAATAAACTCATGGAACAGGCCTAGACAAAAATGATGATACCCCTAGCAAAGACTGAAAATAATGTGACCAAAGGGACATTCAAGGTGTGTCCACTAATTAGCATCACAGGCCTCTACAATTTTGTAATCAGTCAGTGGGCCTATATATAGGGCTCCAGGTAGTCACTATGTTGTCTGGTGACATGGTATGTACTGTTCCACACTCAACATGGACCAGAGGAAGTGAAGGAAAGAGTTGTCTCAGAAGATTAGAAAGACAATTATAGACAAGAATGATAAAGGTAAAGGCTATAAGACCATCTCCATGCAGCTAGATGTTCCTGTAAATACAGTTGCATGTAATATTCAGAAATTTAAGATCCATGGGACTGTAGCCGACCTCCCTGGACGTGGCCGCAGGAGGAAAATTGATGACAAATCAAAGAGACGGGTAATCCAAATGGTAAAAAAGTTCCCAGAAAGACTTCTAATGAGATCCAAGGTGAACTTCATGCTCAAGGAACATCAGTGTCAGATCGCACCATTTGTCGTTGTTTGAGCCAAAGTGGACTACTTGGGAGACGACCAAGGAGGACACAAATCATAAAAAAGCTAGACTGGAATATGTCAAACTACATGTCGACAAGCTACAAAGCTTCTGGGAGAATGTCCTATGGACAGATTAGACAAAATGGAACTTTTTGCCAAGGCACATCAGCTCTATGTTCACGGCGACACCTCCCTCTCAGACGCGTTGAACGATTTCTACGCTCGGTTCAAGGAACAGAACAACGTAACGCCAAGGAAGACCATCCCTCCCCCCGACGACCAGGTACTCTGTCTATCCACGGCCAACGTGAGCAGATCTCTATGCAGAGTTAACCCACGGAAGGCTGCTGGACCAGGCAACATTCCTGGCAGGGTTCTCAGAGAATGTGCAGAACAGCTAGAGGATGTCTTTACGGACATCTTCAACATTTCCCTGAGCAGCACCATTGTTCCTACGTGCCTCAAAACTGCCACCATTGCTCCTGTCCCAAAGAAGCCTACAGTGTCCTGCCTCAATGACTATCGTCCCGTTGCACTCACACCCATAGTTATGAAGTGCTTCGAGAAGCTCGCCATGAGGCACATCAAGACCCAGCTACCACCCTCACTGGACCCCCTACAGTTCACGTATCATCCAAACCGCACCACAGACGATGCCATTGCCACAGCCCTCCACTTAGCCCTCACCCATCTGGACATTAAAGACACTTATGTATGAATGCTATTCATAGACTTTAGTTCAGCATTCAGTACAATCATCCCTAAGCACCTGATTGGGAAGCTGAGCCTGCTGGGACTAAACTCCTCTCTCTGCAACTGGATCCTGGACTTCCTGAATGGGAGACCTCAGTCAGTCCGGATCGGGAACAGCATCTCCAGCACCACCACACTGAACACTGGAGCTCCTCAAGGCTGCGTGCTCAGTCCACTGCTGTTCACTCTACTGACTCACGACTGTGCAGCAATGCACAGATCGAATCATATTATCAAGTTCGCCGATGACATGACAGTGGTGGGTCTCATCAACAAGAACGACGAGTCAGCATACAGGGAGGAGGTGCAACAACTAACTACCTGGTGTAGAGCCAACAACCTTTCTCTGAATGAGGATAAAACTAAAGAGATGGTTGTGGACTTCAGGAGAGCACAGAGAGCGAACACTCTCCGCTGAACATCGACGGATCATCTGTAGAGATCGTCAAGAGCACCAAGTTTCTTGGTGTTCATCTAGCGGAGAACCTCACCTGGTCACTCAACACCAGCGCCATCATCAAGAGAGCCCAGCAGCGTCTCTACTTCCTACGAAGGCTGAGAAAGGCAATCTCCCTCCCCCCATCCTGACCATGTTCTACAGAGGGACCATTGAGAGCATCCTGAGCAGCTGCATCACTGTCTGGTTCTCGGATCGCAAAAACCTGCAGCGGATAGTGAGGAAAGCGGAGAAGATCATCGGGGTCTCTCTTCCCTTTATCATGGACACTTGCACCACACGCTGCATCTGCAAAGCCAACAGCATTGTGGATGACCCCACACACCTCTCACACACACACTCTTCACCCTCCTGCCGTCTTGAAAGAGGTACCGAAGCATTCGGGCCCTCACGACCAGACTGTGTAACAATTTCTTCCCACAAGCCATCAGGCTCCTTAATAACTGAACTGTACTGTACTGAGCACAACATACACACACATCATCAGGATGGACTGCATAGACCCTCACAAAACACACACACTGACACATCATACTGTTTACATGCTGCTTACAATCCATCAAACTGTTTGCATGCTGTTTACATGGAAAAATGAAGCATATCAAGAAAAGAACACTGTCCCTACTGTGAAACATGGAGGAGGCTCTGTTCTGTTCTGGGGCTGCTTTGCTGCATCTGGCACAGGGTCTTGAATCTTGAGTCTCTAAGGGATTCTAGAGAGAAATGTGCTGGCCAGCGTCAGAAAGCTTGGTCTCAGTCGCAGGTCATGGGTCATGCAACAGGACAATGACCCAAAACACACAGCTGAAAACACCCAAGAATGGCTAAGAGGAAAACTTTGGACTATTCTAAAGTGGCCTTCTATGAGCCCTGATCTCAATCCTATTGAGCATCTTTGGAAGGAGCTGAAACATTCTGTCTGGAAAAGACACCCTTCAAACGGAAAACAACTGGAGCAGTTTGAGGAGTGGGCCAAAATACCTGCTGAGAGGTGCAGAAGTCTCATTGACAGTTACAGGAATCGTCTGATTGCAGTGATTGCCTCAAAAGGTTGTGCAACAAAATATTAAGTTAGGGGTACCATCATTTTTGTCTAGGTCTGTTCCATGAGTTTATTTTTTTTAAATAATTCAGTTGAAGCATGATTGAAAAGCAATGTCTGACTTTCATTGGTTAACATTCATAGAATTTTTATTTATTATTGCTTTTGTCAAATTAAAATTTTGTTCTGTGACCATTGTGAGTTTTTTTTTCTTTCATTGACCAAAGGGTACCAATAATTTTGTCCACGTGTGTATACAGTATGGAGTTCACCAACCCTTCTATCTTCTGACAGAAGAATACAGAACATTTGGATTTTCCTGTGTATCATGTTTCCCTTTCCTCTTGCTTTTCTTATTAGAGAGCTGTAGAGCAGCGTAATTCAGTGATTCAGACTCCTGATCCTGCAATGAGACAGTAGAGACATCAGATATGTACTGTCATATTATATATGTTCTTATCTCATTTGAACAGATGTAGAGTAAGGTCCATTTTACAGTAAAATCCTGGATATGTCAGATTCTTTGGGGAAAGAGAATTTAAGAAACACAAGGCTGTAAAATTTTCACACTTTTTAACCTGTTTTTTTTTTTTTTGTAACAATACCTGAAAACAGTAACAGTTTGTAATGAGTCTGTCTGTGTTTGCCTTGTTTCTGTCTGCTGTCTTGCCCTGCTGTTAATTGTTTTCTCCGCCCATTCATTGGTTACCATGGACACTAATTGAACTCAAGCTTTCCTCCAGGTGTGTTGTCTTTGTCTCTGATTGTCTCCGCTTTGTGATTGGTTCCTCTTTCCTATATCTACTCTGTTTGTTCACTTCCCGGGTGTTAGTCATTGTGGTATGTTGCATGTTTATGTCTCTGTTCCTGGTCTGTGTTCTGCCTTGTGTTCTGCCTTGTGTTCTGCCTTGTGTTCTGCCTTGTGTTCTGCCTTGTGTTCTGCCTTGTGTTCTGCCTTGTGTTCTGCCTTGTGTTCTGCCTTGTGTTCTGCCTTGTGTTCTGCCTTGTGTTCTGCCTTGTGTTCTGCCTTGTGTTCTGCCTTGTGTTCTGCCTTGTGTTCTGCCTTGTGTTCTGCCTTGTGTTCTGCCTTGTGTTCTGCCTTGTGTTCTGCCTTGTGTTCTGCGATTAAATACGTTCAAAACT
Source organism: Tachysurus fulvidraco (assembly GCF_022655615.1). Taxonomy (NCBI): domain Eukaryota; kingdom Metazoa; phylum Chordata; class Actinopteri; order Siluriformes; family Bagridae; genus Tachysurus; species Tachysurus fulvidraco. The sequence continues at coordinate 4,263,361 of NC_062541.1, read as the reverse complement.
GCATTTGGATCCTCATTCGCCTTTGTCTAACCGTGACCCAGTTAAAACAATGTTTTGTATGACAACTCTATCCTCTATCTAGTCAAATAAGGTGACTATTAATTTCTAGAAACTTATTTGTTTTATTTGACCCCATCTGTTCTCCTAGTACCATATAATGTGATGTTATTTGCTTTATCACTTGGCCATTTTAATCATGATATGGTGTTCAACAGCTACTTATGGTTATAAAGATATCTACTTTTCCATTACAGAGGTTTTGTGCAAAGCAATGCATGTGTCTACTGATAAAGGCCTGGACTGACTCATATACATTTTTAATATAACAAATTGGAGCCATGTACTTCACTTTATATAGGCTGTGAATGTGCCATATCAAAAAGTAAATGTATATTGGTAATCAAATCAGACCATTAGTCAGAGGTCTGTGTATTTATTTAATGCTTTATTATTTACATTTCAAGACTTCAGACTTACCTCATAAACTTCAGTATTAGCACCTAGAGTAAAATCAGAACGTAAACAAACATGTTGAGGTATTAATTTTTCATTAGAAGGAAGTCTATTGTATATTTATCAGTAAAATCTTACCTGTTAGTTTTTTTCTGTGCTTCAGTATGATGAAGATCAGGATCGTGAGAAGACTCATACTCACTGCACCAAACACTACAGTCAACATGAAGAACACGTTCGAGCAGCTGCAGTCTTGGAGAAAACATATTGAAGAACACATATTAACAATCACTGAATATAAGCAATTTTAATCAAATGAAGCTCCATATGAATTCCTGAGAACACACACACAACAAACCTGTTGCTTTGTTCAAGTCCTTTGTGAGTTTTTCATTTCCCTCTGAAAAATGACATTACTTTTACAATCATTTCAATTAACATTTCAGTACAAATATTTTCTTTGTATAAATTTACCTTTCACTTGTAAATAGACTGATTTACAAAATTTGATTTCAGACAATTTAATAAAGCTGCAGTAATACAGTCCTGTATCAGAGACAGTTACAGCAGTGATGGTGAGAGAGGTTTTCTTGCCATGAACTGACATCCTTATTCTCTCACTTTCATTAAAGAAGTAGCATTTTTGTGTTTCGCCCGATCTTTCAACCTGCTTGCACCCAAGAAGAAGTGGAACTAAATCAACTGTGTGCTTGAACCATGAGATGTAAGCTAGAGTTTCAAAGAAGATGTGATCTGAGAAGTTCTCCTCAATCAAAATAGTGACATTTTCTCCTGGTTTTGCCTCCAAAGTTGAGGAGCAGATAATATCAAAGAACAAAGCTGCAACAAGAAAAACCTCAGTTATTACATATCAGATACAGCTTTAATAGATACCAATCCCACACAAGATCTCAAGAGTTTCTAAAAGGATTTGAAGCTTTTGTTTCATTTTGAAATTAAATAAAATTAATTAAAGTTCATTACAGTAGAATGTAGACTCTCAGTAAGAAATGGCTAAATATAAAAATAGGAGAATAAGAAAACACAGCTTTTGGGAAACTATTAAATATTATACAACAAAAATATTAAAGAATATATATTTTATTTTGTTTTAGCTCAAAAAGTCATGTGGTCAATATTGATACGAATCTAAAGATCCATTTAGTAAACAAATATATTATATACAAAATAATGTTCTTGATTTACTTACTCAGGGCACAAAGAAACAAAGGCATGAGCACAAACAAACCCATCGCAGCTGTGAGTCTGACAAGAGAAGAAAAGGAAACTGTTTATTAAGTGAAAGAAATGATGGTTTATGTCTGAGGGAGAGGGAGGTGTGGTATGTGCTGTAAAGCAATAAAGGGGATCTGAATTTAGTTTTGTTCCTTGTTACACCATGAAATGCGTTATTTAGCTAATGATATAATGAAGAATAAATTTACAAGGTTTCTAGATGAAAAATGGACTTTATATCATTCACTAAATAACCAGTGCAGCATAAAATACAGTACAGTGCAGTACAAATAGACAGACATGCAGATAAATGAATAAGATTTCAAAATTGAATAATTTAAATTGTTTCAAAGCATCGAAAAATACTCCTGTTTCATTGTGTCCATGTCTATGTTGATGGTTGATTGTCTTTGTCATGTCTCACTACACAGTGGTGTTAATATGAAGCTCATATTAAAGTAGACACTCAGGAATTTAAGAATTTGTAGTGTTTCATCAGGATTTCTGTTTTTCTCTATAGTACAAGGGGTGATATATTCATAGAAAGTTTTTATCTTCAAAATAAATAAATAAATAATATCAAACCCATTCCTGAGTCACTTTTATCAGCCAGAAAATTATTCATTTGTTGACACTGATAATTAGATTAATAAAATGGTCATGAGCAGATGGCCTTGAATAACTAGAGAAAACGAGTATGTTCTTATGACAATGGAAATTAGAGCACGTCTGTGTGGTTTTGATGCAGTGTGTTGGGTAGACAGGGTTAACATTAGTGGTAGTATGATGGAAATGTTAGTTTTGTGGTTGGAAAACATTTGAAGAAGTTCCCATGTGTACGACGTTTGACTGTATAAAGGTGACTTAAAGTAAGATGTTCAAAACCAGTCAGTAAAAATTATTGTCTTTACCTTATAACTATATCTATATACTATATATTATATACATGTGTGTTTACATGTTCCTTTAATTATGTTTTTATTTATTTGGGTCTAAGTAATAATTGTCATTTTTACTCACACAAATAACATGACAAAAGAGATGACAAAATTAATTAAATATATGTAGTTAATTTAAATGTACTAAATATAACAGTAAATATGTATACTTTTTTATGTTTTTAACTATTTAATGTCAATTTACTGACATGTTTATGAACATTGTCCTGTTTCATGACTTAAGCTGGTGGACAGATGGCTTTACATTTATTACAAGAAGATACTACAGTCATTCTGAAGTATTTGTGACTATAAATACAGGATAAAAACACAGACAGAAACACAGACAAACAAACAGCTAAACAAGATTTCAGCACTGAATTGTTCCTTAAGCAGGTGACCTTAACTTACTGTCAGCACACTACAGAAAACAGACGTTTTTATGATAACGGAAATGTTAACTTGTGTCAGTGTGGTTACGTTGCAGTGTGTGAGCTGGACAGGGTAAACATTAGTGGTGCAAATGAACTGTTATTTCTGTGGTTGGAAAACCTTTAAAGCACTACATACTACATACACCTGCTTCTAAAATAGACAAATGTATTTAAAAAAAATAACTGTGTTGCATAGTGTGGCTCTTCTGTACATGACGCTGCATACAATACAGGTGACTAAAATAACATGTTAAGTGTCAAGCAATAAAAATGATATCCATCATACTTTAAATATGTATATTACACAATTACTAAACTAAGTATATTTATGTATTAATATATAATTTTATTCTACATTAAATCCACCTTCGAAATATTGACTCCACAAGACCTACAGGGTATCTGAATCCAAGATATTACTCCAAGTTGTGCAGTGCACTTGTTTGTCCAGATCCTTGATCAGATCGAGCTGGGGAAATTGGAGGCCAACAACCTGATCTTAAAACCACTCTTGAGCAACATTTGCAGTCTAACAGGGTGCCTATAGCTCTTTGTTGATCTATGTAGCCCAATGTTGTAGAAACACTGTTTCATTTCACTGTGTACTGTATACTGTAGTACATTGGTTTACTGTATGTTTGTCTGTTGGGGCCCATGGGGCTTATGATCTCATCTAAATCTTCAGCTGGACCCAAAAAAGATTCCAATAAATCGCTTAAACCACCAATTTATGTTTAAAGCATAACTAAATAAATACAATCATTATTAATCAAGCATATATTATGTTCTATTAAATATGCAATAAGGAATCGTGGATATTGAATATTTTAGTGTTACAACCCATGATTTTGTGGACTGTATTGTGTTCTCTGTACATGTCTGTGTGCAGGTTGATTCCAGGCCAGAGTTTCTGGCCTGCCCTAGCCTGACCTGATCCAAACCTCATATTGATGGCCTCATTACTGATCAGCTATATAAAGAGGAAGCAGAAGAAGAAGTAGAAGAAGAAGCAGAAAAAGAAGAAGAAGAAGAAGAAGAAGAAGAAGAAGAAGAAGAAGAAGAAGGAGGAGGAGGAGGTGGTGGTGGTGGTGGTGGAGAGTGAAAGAAGTGGTGTGTTTATTGTAGTGTTGATGTGTTGATGTGTATATATACATCACTGTAAATATCGCTCACTCTTTCAATGGCAGTAGGGTTGTAGCTGCCTTTTTTTCTTTGAGAGTGGGTTCCTTTTTAACCTGTGTGTTTTTTGGTAGGTATTCAGGGAAGTCCCACTGTATTTTTCTTTTCTCTCCTTTCAGGTAAGAATAGTTACTTAATTATTAGACATGTTTTGTTTATTGTTTTCTCTTGGGCCCACCCTGAAGAGACACCATTGTTCCCTAAATAAATATAACAATACTCTTTCCCAGAAAGTCTTTTATTTTTTTTATTTTTTTTGGTCTTTGCCCCATTTTATAAAGATATCAAGGCACTGAATCCTGAGCTATAAATCTTTGTAGCTCAACCCTGGACTGGATTAAAACATTAGTCATTTTCTAAAAAGAAAAATGTAAATTTCTCTAATTGAAGAGGTATAAGTAATTTTGGCCACATCTGTAAATGCCTCACTGTTAAATTAAGCAACATCTAGAAATGTGAGCAAAAAATAAACTTAAGTAGATCACTTATAGATATTTATAATATATCTTTTCTCCATCTGTCAGAAAATGGGAGTGTTTTCTTGATAAAATTCAAACCCAAACACGAGGATAGCTAAAAACACAATTTATTACACGTAACATAACATAAAAAACTGGGCACACACTTGGAAAAAGAAAAGAAAAGTAACCTAAACTCAAAAAACAAGACCGAGCACACAAAGACAATATAAAGGCAAGGATAAACAGGGAGACAATTATACACATGAGGAATACTGTAGGTGTGCTGAGGCTGGAAGGAATTAGACAAGAATTGGGCAGACACATGAACACAAATGAAACACATGGCACCAGCAACAAATCTGGGCTATTGTGTGTAGTTGTGAATGAAGATTTAGAAACTGCTGATATTAAGCACTTTCTTTCCTTTCGTGCTTTTCCTGCCTGCTGTAGTCCACTCAATTCAGCTCCAAAAAAGAAGACCAGAGGAAGATAAGAGTCATATATTTGGTTCCTTCTTGTTTCTATTAATATTATTAGTGATGATCATTTCTAGTGCATTAATTTTTTTTAACTTCTATATTGTCCATCTATATGTCCACAGGTAGAAAGCATTTTTGTATTATATCATTTTATTTCATCACCATCTGTACAGATGTTATCGTCATGAAACCTCCACAAAATATGTCCTTCCTGAGAAAAGGTGGATGTATGTGGTCTTGGACTAAGACCACATATTGATAGCTTGTGGAAAGAGTCTGGTTGTGAAGGCCCAAAGGCTAAGGTACATTTTTCCAGATGTTAGGAGGGTGAAGAGTGTGTGTGAGGGGTGTGTGTTGCCATCTACAATGCTGTTGGCTTTGCAGGCACAGCGTGTGGTCTAAATGTCTGTTAAAGAGTTAAGCGAGAATCCAATGATGAAAGAATATACACTCGAGCCAGACTGAAGGCGAGAGCTACTTAGCTGAAGCCCATAACAAATAGTGTTATTTGGGAGACCTCTTGTGGCGGAATTCTGAATTGCAATCCAAATACACCATACAGGGCTTTTATACATGTAATTACACATTTAACTTGATCACACACTGTTGAGATTCACATATACAGTGAGGGGAAATACGTATTTATGAAAATGAAAAATCTTCATTTTATATTTATAATTATTAACATTCATAACCATAAATAACAAAAATGAGTTAAATTAAAAGCGGAAAATTGTCATGTCAATTATTTCTCAATAAAATGCAAGTTCACAAAAACAATTCTAATCACTGCCACAGATGTTTCTGGAAAGGTGTCACAACATATAAGAGTTTCAGGATGAGCTGAAAGCAGAAACAAGTGTTTCAAAGAGAACAATAAGCAACAAACTGCACTGTAATCATATCAATAACTCATCTGCTGAAAAAGAAGCACTGTGATGTGCACAATAAACTCTGCAAGAACACACCACGTCAACTGGGTTATTACTGAAAACTATTTTATTGAAATAAATATGTAATAAGGTTCTTAGATCATTTCATCACGTTACAAAAGAGAGACAAAATAGTCTGATGGTAAGTAAATACAGCTAAAGTTACCTAATGCTTACATTAAGTGTATTTCACTTCATTGTATTTATTTATTACAAATTAATAACTTTAGGACTTCAGCCATAAATAGGAACTTTGATGATGGTGAGTTTCCATAAAACAAACAAGCAAACAAACAAAATATGTATGAGTTCACCAACTATTCTATATTTCGACAGAAGAATAAATAACGTATTCATATTCCATTGTATCATGTGACCATTTCCTCTTGCTTTTCTTATGAGAGGTGTAGACTTAGTGATTCAGACTCCTGCAATGAGACATTAGAGACATCAGATATGTACTGTTATATATTTTCTCTTCTCATATCAATCTGTATTTTTACCAAAGATGAGTGAGATCTATTTTATTGTAAACCCGTTATGTCTGATTACTGGGGAAGAGAATTTAAGAAACACAAGGCTGTAAAAGAATTTTGTACAGTAACAGACTGATCCAATACCTGAAAACAGTAACAGCTTAAATATTGCGAAAACATAAGAATATGTTTTGTATGACAAGACTATGCTTGGTGGCAAATCTACTGGTGCATCTTGTCAAATAAGGTGACTATTAATTTCCAGAAACTAATTTGTTTTATTTGACCACATCCATTCTCCTAGTACCATATAATATTATGTTACTTGCTTTATCACTTGGCCATTTTAATCATGATATGGTGTGAAATAAAAAAAAATTCTATAACAGTAAATGTATATTGGTAATCAAATCAAGCCATTAGTCAGAGGTCTGTGTATTTATTTAATGCTTTAATATTTACATTTCAAGACTTCAGACTTACCTCATAAACTTCAGTATTAGCACCTAGAGTAAAATAAGAATGGAAACAAACATGTTGATGAGGTATTCATTTTCCATTACAAGGAAGTTGATTGTATATTTATCAGTAAAATCTTACCTGTTAGTTTTTTTCTGTGCTTCAGTATGATGAAGATCAGGATAGTGAGAAGACTCATACTCACTGCACCAAACACTACAGTCAACATGAAGAACACGATCAAGCAGCTGCGGTCTTGGAGAAAACATATTGAGGAACACATATTAACAATCAGTGAATATAAGCAATTTTAATCAAATGAAGCTCCACATGAACATATGTGGATTCCTGAGAACAGACACACAACAAACCTGCTGCTTTGTTCAAGTCCTTTGTGAGTTTTTCATTTCCCTCTGAAAAATGACATTACTTTTACAATCATTTCAATTAACATTTCAGTACAAATATTTGGTTTGTATAAATTTACCTTTCACTTGTAAATAGACTGATTTACAAAATTTGATTTCAGACAATTTAATAAAGCTGCAGTAATACGGTCCTGTATCAGAGACAGTTACAGCAGTGATGGTGAGAGAGGTTTTCTTGCCATGAACTGACATCCTTATTCTCTCACTTTCATTAAAGAAGTAGCATTTTTGTGTTTCACCCGATCTTTTAACTTGTTTGCACCCAAGAAGAAGTGGAACTAAATCAACTGTGTGCTTTAGCCATGAGATAAGCTAGAGTTTCAAAGAAGATGTGATCTGAGAAGTTCTCCTCAATCAAAACAGTGACATTTTCTCCTGGTTTTGCCTCCAAAGTTGAAGAGCAGATAATATCAAAGAGTGAAGCTGCAACAAGAAAAACCTCAGTTATTACATATCAAATACAGCTTTAATAGATACCAATCACACACAAGATCTCACAAGAGCTTTTGCGCTTGTTTAAGTTTTTGAAGAATTTGAAGCTTTGTTTCATTTTGAAATTAAATAAAATGAATGAAAAAAAGTTCATTACAGTAGAATGTAGACTCTTAGTAAGAAATGGCTAAATATAGAAATAGAATAATAGAACAAAATTAGAAGAATAAGAAAAAACACAGCATTTGGGAAACTATTAAATATTATACAACAAAAATATTGTACAATATTTATTTAATTTTAGCTCAAAAAGTTGTTTAATATTTGATACAAATCTAAAGATCCATTTAGTAAATAAATAAATAATGTTCTTGCTTTACTTACTCAGGGCAGAAATAAACAAAGGCATGAGCACAAACAAACCCATCGCAGCTGTGAGTCTGACAAGTGAAGAAAAGAAAACTGTTTATTAAGTGAAAGAAATGATGGTTTATGTCTGAGGGAGAGGGAGGTGTGGTACAGTATGTGCTGTAAAGCAATAAAGGGGATCTGAATTTAGTTTTGTTCCTTGTTACACCATGAAATGCGTTATTTAGCTAATGATATAATGAAGAATAAATTTAAAACAAAGTTTCTAGATGAAAAATGGACTTTATATCGTTCACTAAATAACCAGTGCAGCATAAAAGATTTGGTGAGAGATTTAATATCAGGACATCCTTCACACCATGCTGAATCAGTTATATCTAAATATCAAACAAAAGACTTATGTTCATGAATCAAGGGACTTTGTCTGAAATATTTACAGAATACAGCACAATTAGACAGACATGCAGATAAATGAATGAGATTTCAACAGTGAATCATTTATATTGTTCCAAGGAGTCAAAAATATTAATTTGCTCCTTAATTGTGTCCATGTCCATGTTGCTGATTGACCGTCTATGTCATGTCTCACTACACAGTGGTGTTAATATGATCTCATATTAAAGTAGACACTCAGGAATTTAAGAATTTGTAGTGTTTCATCAGGATTTCTATTTTTCTCTACAGTACAAAGGGCGATACATTCATAGAAAGTTTTTATCTTCAAAATAAATAATGATATCAAACCCATTCCTGAGTCATTTTTATCAGCCAGAAAATGATTCATTTGTTGACACTGATTGATAATTAGATTAATAAAATGGTCATGAGCAGGTGGCTTTGAATAACTAGAGAAAACGAGTATGTTCTAATGACAATGGAAATTAGAGCGTGTCCGTGTGGTTTTGATGCAGTGTGTCAGGTAGACAGGGTTAACATTAGTGGTGAAACAATTTTGTGGTTAGAAAACATTTGAAGCACTACATGTACAACGTTTGACTGCATAAAGGTGACTTAAAATAAAATGTTAAGAATCAGTCAGTAAAAGTGATTGTCTTTACCCATAACTATAACTATAACTATATACTATATATTATATACACACGTGTGTTTACATGGTCCTTTATTTATGTTTTTAATTTATTGGGGTCTAAATAATAATTGTGTTATTTTTTATTTTTTTTAATTATTAAAAAATAATTAAATATATGTAGTAAATTTAAATGTAGTAATATAACTTAGTAAATATGTGTCCTTTTTTTCTGCAGGAGTTTAGTCTCTCACATCATTTTTGACCCTCTGTGGTTACATTGCAGTGTGTGAGCTGGACAGGGTAAACATTAGTGGTGCAAATGAAATGGTAGTTCTGTGGTTGGAAAACATTAAAAGCAATACATTCTACATACACCTGCTTCTAAAATAGACGGATGTATTTGAAAAAATGTGGTGCATGTTCAGTGTCAAGCAATAAAAATGATATTCATCCTACTTTAAATATGTATATTACACAATTACTAAACTATGTATATTATTGTGCTAATATATCGTTTATTCTACATTAAAACCACCTTCAAGATATTGGCTCCACAAGACCTTTGAAGTATCTGATACCAAGTTTGTAGTGGAGCTTCTACTGAATGCATCTGACTTGTTTGTACAGCACATCCAACAAATGCCCGATCAGATCGTTCTGGGGAATTTGGAGGCCAACACCCTTATCTTCAAAACCAATACTGCAGTCTGACAGGGTGCATTATTCAGTGTAAGGTGTGGCTTGTTTTGTCTTTCTGCACTAGGTTGCACACAATGAACTTCATGTGGGTAGGAAAACTTACTTTAAGTCCTTAGCTTGATGTTGTTTATGTAGCTCTATGTTTTTCTACAGTATGTAGCCCCATGCTGTAGAAACAAGATTCATTTCACTGTGTACTGCGTCAGCTATATATGGCTGAAATTACAATTAAAGCTTCTTGACCTTCAATGAAAGAGGCCCCTGCTATTAGTTATTATTTTTTATGCTGTTATCTACATTGGTTTACTGTATGTTTGTGTTTTGGTTCGCATGAGGCTCATGATCTCACCTCAAGCTTCACCCCACCAAAAAGTCTGAGCTGCAAAAGAACAGAAGTGTGACATGATTTAGCAGTGTGGGAGAAAAATACATCATATATCTAAGTGGTTTCATGACACTGTATCTATGCTAGTGTATTTAGAGGAATTGGACAAAAATATGCCACAGAAAGTTAAACATCCATCTCTTTTGTCTAATATAGTTTTCTAATACAGTTTTGTAGTAATCTACCTTCACATTTATAGTGACGATTATTCACATTTATTTACATGACTTTCTCTCAGATTAGAGCTGCAAATGCAGCATAAATCTAAATATAAATTCTTATTAGCCAACTAGCTATGATTACCAATAAGGAATATGAAAAATACATGAAATTCTGTCAGCTTAGATCAGCATAGAGTGTGAGTTAGAGTTAGCATTAAAGACATTAGCATGTTTAGCATATTTATACATAGACTAGAAAATATGTATAAATATATATTTGAAAATGATAGTCTGATTCTTATCTCTCAGATTTATGTATAAATATATATTTGAAAATGATAGTCTGATTCTTATCTCTCAGATTTCCTGTTAGATTAGCTCATGTTGGCTAACATTAGCATAAACAAGTATACCTTCAAAAATGCCATGGTCTGCTGATATAAATCATGTTAGCCATTTAGCTAATCAAATCAGTTAGCTAATAAAATCTGTAGACTGTTTTACCTTCACAACTAAACAATTCCTGACAACACAGCATCAGTGTTTTGAATCTGCGTCCAGCTACCGGAATCCAGGTGAGGGATTGCAGCAGTGGGTGGTACAGTATGCGAGAACTTTGAAAACAAGCCATGCAGATGCATTTTGGATCATTTGCAGACGACGAATTGCATTCATAGGTAGACCTGCCAGCAGTGCTTTGCAGTAATCCAGTCTGGAAATGATAAGAGACTGAACAAGTACCTGAGCAGCCTGTGTGGACAAAAAGCTACATGAGATGAAAAGGACGGTTGATTGTCCATGGTTACCCCAAGGTTGTGAGCTGTGGCTGAAGGGGAGATCAGATCGTTTTGCAGGGATATAGCAAGGTCATGACCTGGTTGATGAATCATCTGGGATGATCAGCAGTTCATTTTTGCTAGGATTGAGCTTTAACTGATGAGCAGTCATCCGTTGAAGTCCTAGCAAAACTAAACTGCTGTTAAATAACCTGCCTGATGTGTCTCAACTTCTTTCTATACCCTTAAACACAAACAACACGCAGAGTAAGAACCCGTTATATAGTGTTGTGAATCAACTAAGTTGCTCCAAAGCTGTGTCTCACACTTCTTTTCTTTTACCTAGAGTTGTTCCGATTCGAAACCATATCGGTGAGTACTGGAGTCAGTGTCCTGAGTCACCATGGTAAAAAGAGGGAGGGTGGAGGCAGTGGGGCTCATTGGGTGAAAATAAAGGTTAGAATAACCTTTTGTTTTATGTTTATGTTCTGTAAAACTGCTTTGAGACAATGTCAGTTGTTATAAGCGCTATACAAATAAATTTGAATTTAAGTTTCACTCACATTTTACCTTCACAATTAAACAGTTCCTGAGCATCTTTGGCGTGTGTGTGTGTGTGTGTGTGTGTGTGTGTGTGTGTGTGTGTGTGTGTGTGTGTGTGTGTGTGTGTGTGTGTGTGTGTGTGTGTGTGTGTGTGTGAGACTCTCACAGGATGTTTATTGAACATTACCGGAAGAAAGTCATCTACATGCATCATTTTGCTCAGTGGTTCTGACTTCAGCAGCTTTTTGGCTCCTTGTAATGACATCATTACTTAACCCAGAATAGTCCGCCTCCACCTATTTGGTATGTATATTTCACTCACAAATTTCTATTTATTGTAATGGTTCTATTATTCCAAGATGGACCCGTGCAGTGTGTAGTTATGGGTAAATATTAGATTCCAGTAATGTAATAGTAATGTAATATCTGTTTATAGAAAATCACATTCCAACACTTCAAAAATTCCATCCCTCTTGACCTTTTTGAATAAATTTTTTGAATGAACATTTAAATAAATGTTTGAATGATATTTTGAATGAACATTGAATAAAATCCCGTGGCTTTTAGTCCTCCATTGTGATAAGCTTTAATTATTCATTATTTTATATAGATGTTTATTCATATAAAATTAAAAATGTCAGAGTTATCACTTTTCTATCAGTTATGGAGTAACAGAGTAAAGATATAATAAACGTGGCCACTAGGGGGCTCTTGAACGCGATTGAAAGATCACTGAATATTACAGACTGCTTAATTTCATAAGTATTCTTTGTTGCATGATAAAATATTTTTATAAAAAATATATTTCCACAAATTGTACAAACCAATAAGTTGCAACTGACCCCATAAGACTTAACTTAACAACACCCCGTTCATCTACGGTTCAACAGATGGTAAAATAATTATAGTAATATAGAATTATAATTAATTAAACGTGCCTCAGTGTTGAGATTCCAGACTAACCTTAACATCAGATTATTATTTTTGTTTAATGATACAATATTCATTCTTTTAGTAGCTATTGCAGATATTAGACTTTAAGGTATTTTACTATTGTGTATGTGTCACGGTCAGCGCAACACACACACCTGAACGTCAACGCAGAGAGGCGTCACGGAGTATTAGTCACATCCGGACTACAGTTCCCAGACCCCCGCACCAGGACTAATTACGCCGCCAGCTGTCGCCAATTTCCCACGCCATAAAATACGGACTTGAATTTGACCCCATTGCGATGTCTCGGCTTGTTCCTACAGTCATTCTGAGCGTTTCCGTTTATTGGCCTGTCTGATTGCTGCCTGTCCCCCGCCGCCGTGTTCTGTCTGCCCTCTGATTTCCGTGTTTGCCGGCTCCGACTCTACCTGTTTGACTTTGTGTGTGCATTCATTAAAAACGCTGCAAATGGATCCTCAGTCTTACGACGCCTCATTGCAGTATGGTTGTGTGTAACAAATAAAATATTGTCATGACAAATAAAATCTTGACTTTGAATTTAGTGCAAGTTGAAGAACCTAAACGGAAAATTAAGACAGTTAGTAGACATTGCTTTATTAATATATTTCATAAACCATTTCGACATCTATTGCAAAAAACTAAGTAAAATAACACGTTGGTTCTGGGTGAAACAAAATGTGAAATGAAGACTTGCTTGTTGTAAATTATAAGAAATAAATACATTTACCAGACACCCTTATCCAGAGTGACTTACAACTGAGCAACTGAGGGTTAAGGGCCTTGCTCAGGGGCCCAGCAGTGGCAGCTTGGTGGACCTGGGGTTTGAACCCATGACCTTCCAATCAGTAGCCCAACACCTTAACCACTGAGCTACCACATCCCACCCCCAAAGTGACAATACTGACGTAAAATAAAATCAGATTAGAGTTAGCATTTAGAGTTACAATTAAAAACACTTTTAAATATAAAGTTGAAACTAAAGTCTTTGTAAATGACAGGACATAAAGAAAACTTAGCATATACTTCACAATGTGGCTGAAACAAACAAGGTGTGGTGTGTTTGTGACAATTGCTGTAAACTGTGTATTGTATTAACATTTATAGCATGTTACTACATTGATTTACCCTATTTTATTTATTTAAAAAAACAATATTGGTCAGTGCTGCATTGTCAATTATTGTACTATATTGTCTTGCTCTGTTTGTACAAGTTTTCACACATGCACTTGATATAATACTTTGTAGGTCTGTGTTTAGTTTTGTGTTGTGAGCTGTAGATATAGTGTTTTATGCAGCACTATGGTCCTGATTACTGCACTACCTGTTATGGTTGAAATGATGACAAAAGCTTCTTGACTCTTGAAATAAAAACAGGTTAAAGTCCAACCAGTCTGGTGACTGTGAACAATGAAATGAAAGTGTGTTGTGGGAAGAAGCGGTTTGGTTTAAGCTTTCAGCGTACATGTATACTATATATATACACTATATATATAATAGTCATGGGAAGTCGTGGCCTAATGGTTACAGAGTCTGACTCGTAACTGACTCGTCTGACTCGTTTCCAGGTAATATATATATATATATATATATATATATATATATATATATATATATATATATATATAAGTAGCAGCTCCTTCAGTGTCCAGTGTGTGAGGTTTAACTGCAGTCCAGGTGACATGTTCCATATCCATCAGTCCGTTGGTGAAATGATGAAATCTCCATCAGTCCGTTCATCATGTAGCTCACATCCATGCATCATCTTTTGTATATAAACCCCTGTAGACATACACAAACACAAAATCTCACAGACAATATCCCAAACCAAAAATTCCAGCCCTCAGACTTTAAAAAAAATAAAAAATATATCTTGGTATTTGTAAGCATATTAAAGTAGACTACCTTTCATTCCTCCATTGTTATATTTTGTAATCATCTGGTGTTTTTTTTTTGTTTATTTTTCAATATAAATGTAAAAGTTGCAGAGACAAGCTTTCTTTGATCAACTGAGAAGATACAGAGTAACATGGGCAGATAAGTGTATACAGAATGTCCTAAATAAGTACATTAGTGGTAGCCCAGTTACTGTGTTATTGTATAAGTATAAATGTAGAGACTTCACTATGTTGTCTGTAATTGTGATTTGATGTGAGCTCTAAAGAACCATAGTAAATTTATTACATACTCACAAAGTAAAAGTGTCTTCTTTTGTGCTGGTTTTCTTCAGACGGTGTAAATGATTCAGAGTTAATATTTGGAGTAAACATTAAAAATAAACAATTACATTTAGAATATTGTTGGACATATTATTAAACAATTATTATAAAAATGTGCATGATGTATCTGATCTGAAAAAGATCTGAGCTACAATTCAATATAGATAACATCAGATTAGTGTTTAGACTGAAATCCAAACATTTCTAAATGTGTAATCTGAAAACACAACTTCTGCCTTCTCTTACCAGGTTTTTCTTCTTTTCTTCCAGATGAGAAATCCAAATCCAACAAATGGAACAAAAACCAAGACTGCAACAAGAAAACCAATATGCAGTGCAGCAGATCCTCCATCTGTTAAATCACCAGACTCTTTATTATTTAATGTAGTGACGTACACCAGCTTTCACACTATAAAAGTGATATATAGTAAAATGTTTCTTCTACCTCTCAGGAGGATCTTCACTATCTCCTTGTCCAGGCTTCAGTGCTGAACCACACAGGTGTAGTTGTGTTTCTGCAGATCCTCAGGTGAGACTGTCAGTATGCTTCTCTTCTGGAAGCTTCCATCCTGGTTTGGTAACGTCTCTCTGAGCTCCACATTCTCATGCATGACCTCTCCATCCCTCTGCCAGGTGATCATTACTTCTGCAGGGTAGAAACTTGTAGCGTGACACACCACATCTGGAGACGAGTGTTTGTGGAAGACGGATACCTCAGGACGAGCTGTAGAGACACACAGGGACATTGATGTTAACACTATGAGTTAGTGTAAAGGAGGATGTTAATGTGTAAATATCAGTGTGTGTTGTAGTTCAATTCAATTCAATTCAAGTTTATTTGTATAGCGCTTTTTACAATAGACATTGTCACAAAGCAGCTTTACAGAACATAAACACAGAGCAGAAGGTAAACATAATTAATGATAAAGGAATTAACGAATAATAAAAGAAATAAGAATTAAGAGAATAAAAATTCTAGATTATTATTAGTTGTATATAGTTCACAGTGTGTATGTATTTATTCCCCTATAAGCAAGTCTGAGGTGACTCAGGCAGCAGTGGCAAGGAAAAACTCCCTTAAATTGGTAATGGAAGAAACCTTGAGAGGAACCGGACTCAAGGGGGACCTCATCCTCATATGGGTGACACTGGGGGTGTGATTGTAATATACAGTCAGTTAAATGTTGTATTGGTGTAAGGTGCAAGGACTTTTGATCTCCTGAGTACCACAGAGTCTAACTGGAGATGTCTCAGGATTCTTAGAGTCGGCCTCGGCTCAGTGGACGTCCAAAGGCTTCGTCCCACAGAGGACGCTGGGAGCTGGTACAGTGTTTGGATGACTCGGGATGGGTACAAAGAGAGAAGCAGTGGAAAGGGATAAAGTAGTGAAGGAGTGTGTCATTAATGTGCACACTATCTGTGTGTGTGTTTTAGTGAAGTTGTGTGTGTTTGTGTGAGCAGCAGTTGCAGCTAATGTAATGGATCACATGATAGACTTTACCTTTCCTCTCCAGAGTCTCTCTGCCATAGATCACATACTTCTGTAACCACTCAATACACATGTTCTTCAGATAGACTTTTTCAAAAATAGCAGCTCCTTCAGTATTCAGTTTATTTTTGGTGATAAGAGCCTGAGGTTTAACTGCAGTCCAGGTGACATGTTCCAGATCCAGACTTATGAAATCTTCTCCATCATAAGCTAACTGTTCATAACCTCTAACAGTCCCATCATCATGGAGCTCACATCCATATATTCTCTGTAGTGTGTGAACCCCTGTAGACACACACACACACACACACACACACACACACACACACACACACACACACACACACACACACACACACACACACACACACACACACACACACACAGTTCACTCTCCTTCTACACATTCTTACTTCATTATCTCAGGCAAATAAAGAAAACAAAACATATTTCTTAATATCCACCAATAGTACTGACCAACAGTAAAAAAAAAAAAATCTACGTATCATAATCAAAATTTAGTTAGTGGTAATTTTTAATTTTGCTCCACAAGGGGGCAGGAGTGTGCAGATTAGAGTTCAAACACGGTGGAAAACCACAACGAAGTGAGAAATGACATTTAACTAGTTTGTGGTTAAAATGAAGATAAACAGAGAAACTATCTACATAAGTGTCTAAGTATCTACATACAACAGTTACTGAGATTGTGTTCTTTGTAATATACTGTGTTGATGATGTAAATACACAGTAGAGCTAAAAATCTGAGTGTATTTTAGTCTCACCTTCAGTCTGATTAAAGCGCCTCATTAGTGTAATCACATTAACTTTGTAGATCTCCTGTGCATTATTCTGAATCTGTGTCCCACTGCTCCAGTAGTCTGGATCATCATCAGTGATCCTCTTTATCCACTCAGTTTTTGGGATGTATTTCCTTATTTTACTGTCATAGTATACAAATGTCTCTCCATCAACCAGACCAACATCAGTGTATTCTGGTAAATTTATTCCTGGTGTGATTGCAGTGTGGATGTACTGCAGTGTGTGTGTGACTGTAACAGTGGAAAAAATGAATTATATACATTCTAGGGTAAATACAAATAATTCTAAATCGCAATTATGGATTTCATGCACGTATAATGGTTTTTATCATTGTCAGGATTTTAGAGCTTTGAGTCAGATCTGACTGAAGTAACATGCATGTAAACACAGCCATGTATTTGGTATTTCCCTTGCAAACAGGAATCATCTGCTTGTCTGTTTTGATCAAAAAGACCTTTCAATGATTTGAAAGACCATATAAAGCATGTTGTAAGTCACTGTGTTAAACATCCTGACAGAGGGTCCACCTCTTCTTTAGTATGTTCAGTATGTGCATATCTCTAGATGTATCTCTCTTTTTTCTTTAATGTGATGAATATGTTTCTCGATTTTGGTGCTTTGAGTCAGATTGAGTCAGAGAAACCTTACAGTTATGTAACCAGCCGTCAGAACTCAATGAACATCTTCAGTGATTTGTTTATAAATCTTAAATTTTATTTTTGGGGGGGCACGGTGGCTTAGTGGTTAGCACGTTCGCCTCACACCTCCAGGGTCAGGGTTCGATTCCCGCCTCCGTCTTTTGTGTGCGGAGTTTGCATGTTCTATTTAAAAAAAATAGGAAACAAAAATAAAATTTAAGATTTATAAACAAATCACTGAAGATGTTCATTGAGTTCTGACGGTTGGTTACATAACTGTAAGGTTTCTCTCTCTTCAGAAAAGAGATTAGAAAAGACTGAGGATATCTACAAAAGCAGCCTACGAAAATACAAAGACAATTTACACCTAAACAAAACACAATTCTAAAATCAAGCAACATGTTAATCACACTGCATGCAAACACATCATACACATCACTTTCTTTAAGAATTAGTCACACAGTTGTTCATTAACATGTTTTCCAACGTTATGAATCATTCTTCACTATCAGTTGTTCTTATTGAAAGTGAAAGTAAAAGTGACGTGACATACAGCTAAGTACGGTGACCCATACTCAGAATTCGTTCTCTGCATTTAACCCATCCAAAGTGCACACACACAGCAGTGATGTTACACATATGTCTGTGAAGATCCACAGTCATCCAGTTGCAGATATCTGAAAGGTGAGTCATCTCAATCGGACTTCTTCTAGTTAGAATCAAGCTAAAGAAGCTGCTTGTATGTGTAGTGAAACGTTTCGATCTAACTAGAATGAAGTCCAGTTGACACGACTTAACTTCCAGATGATGCTACACATATTTACACATTAAAAAATGGACATGTTAACGTTAGTAGTGTCTACCAAACCATTCGAGCAGAAACAATAAGGGGTGATTTAACAGAGGAAGTGATAACTATGCAAATCAGAACCTCTTTATCCTTAATATCCTTACCTTATAAAGATTAAGTTAATGTTACTGAACTCACCTGTGTAAGACAGAGGAATAGAGAATAAAATACAGAGCAGAACATGGATTAAAGTGCAAGGAATCATTGCAAAAACTTCTTTGATATTCAAACAAGTGAATCAACTCAGCCCACTGCTCTTCACGCTGCTGACACATGACTGCACATGACTGCACTGTAAGCAGCAAGTTCAGCTCCAACCACATTTTCAAGTTTGCTGATGACACGAATCAAGCATCGTGTTAGTTTAGGCGGGGGGGGGGGGGGGGGGGGGGGGGGGCGCTTCGCTAACCATTTACAAATTGGTCCTGACTGAACTGCGATCGGTCTCATCAAAACGAAACGCACTACAGAGAGGAAGTGGCTCAGCTGGCTAAATGGTGTGAAATAAATAACCTGTCCCTTAATGTAGAAAAGACAACTGAGGTTGTGATGGACTTCAGAAGAAACCACTGAGCACCGTCCACTGACTATCAACAACACAACAGTTGAGAGGGTTGGCAGCACAAAATTCTTGGGGGTGCATATCACGGAGAATCTCACCTGGACCACCATCACACGGTCACTCTCCAAGAAGGCACATCAGTGTGATGTGACCCACCTGACCCCCACCATTCACACTCACCACAACATTAGCACACTGGCCCATCAAAAATGTTTAAATGTTTACATGCTCATGTTGCACACCACATCTTGCACTAGTCCGCTACCAGCTGCTGACTTTGAATGTCTCCTGTTGCACGTGTACAATATCAAGGAAGCATTGTATTTGCTTTGTTTTGTGCTTTGTGTTGTTTTTTGATGTTTAATGTCTGTATGGATGTTGCACCGTTTGACCTGTGAGACACGACATCTCGTTCCACTGCATGTCTCAACATGTAGTGAAATGACAAATAAAGAAACTTGAATTTGAACTTTATTCAATACACTTGCAAATGTGAAGTCAGTCTGTCCCGACCTAAGTCTGAACAGGGTGAGTTGAGTTGGATGTAAGCTCATAGACTTTTTATACATGGAGGTAGACAAAAGGTTTGTAAGTATGTGTGTGTCTTCCATGGTGCGCAACTTCCTCTAAATGAACTAATGTGCCTGCAATGTTCCTGTCTCTTCAGCCTAGTGTGAAACTGGACACAGTTCCCCTTTACAGTACTTTTTGTGGTCCTAATTTTTTTGTGTGTGACTGTCTTGGTACAGAATCTTTAATGTTCATTTTTGTTATGCTTTCCTAAAGAGCGGATGACTTAACATTCACATAGAGATGATTTAAATGCATTTAAATGAATAATTCTGAGCAAATAAATGAATAAAAATCAATAAAATTATGAGACAGAAGACAGTGGTCAGGTTTCCGGCGGTAGAGAGCTACTTACAGTTGAGGCCAAAATTATTAGCCCCCCCTATGAAATTATACAAAACTCTTGATTTCTCCATGGAAATGATCATAAGCAAGAATGTTTTATAGTGTATTTGTTTCCAAAATAACAAAGACAAAATGTCCACTAAGTTAGTTTGATTAGGATATTTAATTGAAATTGTGAGGAAAAATGAAACGTAAAAAATTATTAGCCCCCTGGACATTAATAGTCAATAGTGTACCCTTTCTGAGCCACAACTGGCAACAACCTCTTAGAGTAGTTCTTTACTAGGTTGGCACAGGTCTCCTGAGGGATTTTAGCCCATTCTTCCATTACAAATTGCTCCAGCTGGTCCAAATTATGTGGTTTCCAAGCATGGACATTCACTTTGAGCACTCGCCACAGATTCTCAATAGGAGTGAGGACTGGGCTCTGTGCTGGCCACTCCAGGACCTTTGTTTTGGTATCTTAAAGGAACTGTTGGACCAATTTTGATGTATGCTTTTGGGTAATTGTCTTGTTGGAAGACCCAGCAATGACCTAAGGCTAGACTACGAGCAGATTTCTGCATATTATCCTTCAGAATGTCAACATAATTTTCTTTTTTCATGATGCCATGCACCCAAACGAGGCTTCCTGTGCCTGAAGCTGCAAAACACAGCATGATGCTCCCACCACCATGTTTAACTGTGGGAACTTTGTTCTTATGGTTGAAGGCCTCATCCTTTCTTCACGAAACATAAGCAACATCCATGTGCCGACCAAACAGTTCCAGTTTAGTCTCATCAGACCAAAGCACAGACCCAAAACTCATCTTTACCTTTCAAATGTTCACGGGCAAACCTCAGTCTGGCTGTGATGTGCCACTGTTTGAGTAAAGGGGTTCTTCTGGGACAATGGCCCTGAAGCCCACCACGATGAAGAGCCCTAACAACTGTGTTCCTTGAAACATCAACTCCAGAAGAGGCCAGGTGAGCAACAATCATCTTGGCAGATGTCTGGGGCATCTTGCTAACATCTAGGACTATTTTCCTCTCCAGAGTTCTTGAATTCTAGTGTTTATGACCACACCCAGGTTTGTTTCTTACAGAATTTGTCTCCTTGTACTTGCAATGATGCAACGTACAGCGGTTCTAGACACTGTGAAACGTTTGGAAATGGCAGTAAAGCCTTCCCCCTTATCATGAACCACCACTATCTTCTTTCTGAGCTCAAGACTGATTTCCTTTGTCTTTGGCATGTGAGTAAAAGTAGTCTCTCCCAATAATGTGTATAAGTGCCCTGTTCCTTGGAGTCCATTTATGCTGATTAAATGCACAGGTGTGGTTTGAAAGCTATTTGATTAATTAGGTGTGTTTTGAAAGCAAAAATTCACACGGGGGCTAATATTTTTGACCACCCCATTTTCACCATATTTGATATAAAGCAAGCCTAAAAATGTATTTTATATTCCAAAATGTACCAAAAGCTACTAAATACCGCTGGTGAATGTTTGATTATATCAAGTTTTATCAATGCTGCAAACATCTGGAAAGATCTTTAGGAAAATTTTCCAAAATTACTGGGGTGGGGGGTGGGAGACAGAGAGAGAGAGAGAGAGAGAGAGAGAGAGAGAGAGAGAGAGAGAATAATTTATTTTATTTTTTTTTACTGTAGCTGCAGCCCATAACAAACTGTGTTATTTGGGAGACCCCTTGTGGCGGAATTCTGTATTGCAGCCCAAATACACCATACAGGGTTTGATTTTTATGTAATGTTCTTCCAGCACATCTCCACTTCAAATCTAACATCCATTTTATTTTATATTTACATTTAGCAGACACCCTTATGCAGAGTGACTTCAACTGAATCAACTGAGGAATTAAGGGTTAAGGTCCTTGCTCAGGGGCCCAGCCGTGGCAGATTGTTGGACTTGGGCTTTGAACTAATGACCTTTCAATCAGTAGTCCAACACCTTAACCACTAGGCTACCACATTCCTTATATTTATAATTGATCATATTTATCATTTTCATAAATACATTTCATTTTATTTATTTATTACAAAGACTGAGATCATATATATATACACACACACACACACACACACACATATTTAGAAATCTTCTTTGACAGAAGAATAAATAACATATTGATATTCCATTGTATCATGCTCCCATTTCCTCTTGCTTTTCTTTTTAGAGAGGTGTCGATTCAGCGGTTCAGACTCCTGATCCTGCAATGAGACATTAGAGACATCAGATATGTACTGTTATATGATATATTGCCCCAGGCACCGCAGCATAAATGGCTGCCCACTGCTCCGGGTGTGTGTTCACGGTTTGTGTGTGTTCACTGCTGTTTGTGTGCACTTTGGATGGGTTAAATGCAGAGAACAAATTTTGAGTATGGGTCACCGTACTTAGCCGTATGTCACATCACTTTATTTTCTCATTTCACGTCAATCTGTATTTTTACTTAAGTTGAAAGAGGTCTACTTTACAGTGAAACCCCTGTTCTATTTGACCTATCCATTCTCCTAGTACCATATAATATGATGTTATTTGCTTTATTGCTTGGCCATTTTAATCATGGTATGGTATGCAATAACTTGTGGTTATAAAGATAACTTATTTTCCATTACAAAGCAAAGCAATGCACATGTCTCCTACTAAAGGCCTGGACTGACTAATATAATTTTTTTTAATATAACAAAGTTTTAAACAGTGGAGCCATGTACTTCATGTTATATTGTCTGTGAATGTGCCATATCACAAAAATAAATGTATATTGTTAATCAAATCGAGCCATTAGTCAGAGGTCTGTGTATTTATTTATTGCTTTAATATTATTTACATTTCAAAACTTCAGACTTACCTCATAATCTTCAGCATTAGCACCTAAAGTAAAATCAGAAAAGATACAAACATGTTGATGAGGTATTCATTTTCCATTAGAAGGAAGTCGATTTTAAATTTTTCAGTAAAATCTTACCTGTTAGTTTTTTTCTGTGCTTCAGTATGATGAAGATCAGGATAGTGAGAAGACTCATACTCACTGCAGCAAACACTACAGTCAACATGAAGAACACGATCGAGAAGCTGCAGTCTTGGAGAAAACATATTGAGGAACACATATTAACAATCAGTGAATATAAGCAATTTTAATCAAATGAAGCTCCACATGAACATATGTGGATTCCTGAGAACAGACACACAACAAACCTGCTGCTTTGTTCAAGTCCTTTGTGAGTGTTTCATTTCCCTCTGAAAAATGACATAAGTTTTACAACCTCTATCATTTCAATCGATGTATACATTCAAATATTGGGTTTGTATAAATTTACCTTTCACTTGTAAATAGACTGATTTACAAAACTTTATTTCGGCAAATTTCATAAAGCTGCAGTAATACAGTCCTGTATCAGAGACAGTTACAGCAGTGATGGTGAGAGAGGTTTTCTTGCCATGAACTGACATCGTTATTCTCTCACTTTCATTAAAGAAGTAGCATTTTTGTGTTTTGCCCGATATTTCAACCTGCTTGCACCCAAGAAGAAGTGGAGCTGAATCCACTGTGTGCTTGAACCAGAAGATATAACCTGTAGTAACCACTTCGTCATCAATACAAATGGTGACATTTTCTCCTGGTTTTGCCTCCAAAGCTGAAGAGCAGATAATATCAAAGAGCGAAGCTGCAACAACAAAAATCTCATTAATTGCATGTCAGGTACAGCTTTAGGAGATAATAGATAAGGTAATAGATTAGTTTCTAAATTGATCTGATTATTCGAATATTTGTTTTATTTTAAAATAAAATAAAATGAATTAGGTAAAAGTTTATTACAGAAGAAT
>NC_062541.1:4221646-4238721 GCF_022655615.1 Tachysurus fulvidraco | reverse complement strand
AACACATTCTTTGTCACATTGAATAACAGGTTCAGCAGGTATATACAGTATATATATAAAACTTTTTTTTTTTTTACAAACTGTAAATTGTCCTGAACCATTATACGATCACAAGCATACTTAATATTAAACACAATCATACTTAATACAAGCATACTTTGTCTTTTGAGCTACACATTCTTCCCCCAAGCTCTCAGTGTTTTTGATCAGTTCTTCTCCCCTCCTGCACTCGGGGTCTGCAAAGTGAACATTTGATGGCTTTAGCAGAAGGAATTAGTGTTGTTTATAATGGCAAGGCAAGGCAAGGCAAGTTTATTTGTATAGCACATTTCATACACAGAGGTCATTCAAAGTGCTTTACATAGAAATTAGATAACAGTTTATAAAAGAGAAAAAGAAATATATATGAAAAATAAGAAACACGATAAAATCATAACAAAAACAAAGAACACTTAAAGAAAATAAGTTAGAGTTAAAAATAAGTTAAAAAGAATAAAACAGGAGTAAAAGTGATTTGGATAAAAAGTGCAGTCAGTGTGGAGCAGCACAGCGCTCATTCTGTAAATGCAGAGTTAAACAGATGTGTTTTTGATCTTGATTTAAAAGTGTCTACTGTTGAAGCACATCTGATCTCTTCTGGAAGCTGATTCCAGCCATAGGTGGCGTAATAACTAAATGCTGACGCACCTTGTTTTGAGTGAACCCTTGGTATCTCTAACTGACCTGATCCTAATGATCTGAGTAGTCTGCTTGGTTTATATTCAATTAGCAAATCTGTAATGTATTTCGGTCCTAAGCCATGAAGTGATTTATAAACGAGTAACAATACTTTAAAATCTATTCTATATGTAACTGGAAGCCAGTGTAAACTGCCGTTTTTATGGACTCTGGAAAAGAGCCTGTGAGCAGAGAGGTATTTACTACTTTTAAGAGGTCAGTTTCTAAGCAGTTAAGTACCTTTTTGAGAAAGGATGTGGGGAGGGTGTCAAGGCTGCAAGTTGATGCTTTAAGATGTTGTACTGTTTCTTCCAGGGTTTTTATATCAATTATGTCAAATTCTGAGAAAATGACAAATTTTTGAGGTTGTTGTAGTGAGGTCTGACTGACCACATTACAATATGGGGCCGTATTGATTGCCATTCAGATATTACTGACTTTCTCAGAGAAAAAGGTTGCAAACTCATTGCATTTGTTGTCAGAGAGCATTTCACTAGGAACTTGATTTGGGGGGTTTGTTAGTCTCTCTACAGTAGCAAAAAGAGTGTGAGTGTTGTTTATAATGTTTGAGAAGAAGATCTGACTAGCTGTGCCTAGTTCTACATTGAAAGCACAAAGACTGTCCTTATAGATGCTATAATGTACTTCAAGTTTTGTTTTTCGCCACATACCTTCAGCTTTTCTGCATGTTCTTTTCATGCTCTGTACCGCTGTTGTGTTTCTCCAAGGTGCTTTACGTCTGCCAGTGATCATCCTGACCTTTACTGGAGCTATACCATCAATAACATCTTTAACTTTTAAGTTAAAATTTTCAAGGAGAACATCAACAGAGTCTGCTGATATGTTTGGCAACATTGATATAGCATTCATAAATACCTCACTGGTGTCTTCATTTATGAAACTTTTTTGAAATAGACAGATCTAGCATCAGTGGCAGGACAGATCGATAAATCAAAGTAAACACAGAAATGGTCAGATAGCGCTTCATCCTTGATAACAGTGGATGGAATGTTTAGACCCTTGCTAATGAGCAGATCAAGAGTGTGTCCCCTATTGTGTGTAGGACCTTGCACATGCTGGGTCAGATCGAAAGTGTTTAAAACATTTAACAGTTCAAGTTGCAGTATTGTTTTCTGCATTGTCTATATGAATGTTGAAATGTCCAGCAATAACAAAATAATCAAATTCAGAGGAGATTGTTGATAAAAGTTCTGTGAATTCATCAACAAAAGTTGGGGTGTATTTGGGAGGCCTATAAATAATTGTAAACAGAATGCGTGGTGTACCTTTTAGAGCAATACACAAATATTCAAAAGACTGGTAATCACCAAGTAACACTTGCTTGCATTGAAAGGCATCTTTGAATAAAGCAGCTATTCCTCCACCTCTTCTAACAGCTCTACAGACACTTATAAAAGTAAAGTTGGGTGGGGCTGATTCATTGAGGACTGTAGCGCTGCAGCTGTCATCTAACCAGGTTTCATTTAGAAACACGAAGTCCAGGTTTGTTAGTGGTGATAAGATCATTAACTAAAAATGATTTGTTCTTTAATGAACGGATGTTCAGAAGTGCTAATTTAACAGTAACTGGTTTTGGCCCTGTATCCATCTCAGAATGACGTCTTAAAGGCAGTAGATTAGATTAGTTGTCGTGCGGCTGGAGAGGGCCTTCGTCTTTCTATCACATATCAGGACAGAGATAGTTTAGTTTAGTTTAGTTTATTAATTTATAAAGCACATTTAAAAACAACAGTCGTTGCAGGCAAAGTGCTGTACATCGAGTAAGAGCAAACAAGAACAGTGCAAAAATAAAAACACAATCCAAAAACCCGTCAAACAGAGTTAAAACATACAGAGTAAAAGTGGGTTTTTAGAGCAGATTTAAACAATGAGACAGTGGTAGCAGATCTTAAATGAAGAGGGAGATTGTTCCACAACTTTGGAGCTGCCGTAGCAAAAGGCCGATCGCCCTTAGTTTTAAAATGTGCACGAGGTACCGAGAGAAGGAATTGATTAGAGGACCGAAGAGATCTAGGGGTAGGATACGGAGTGAGGAGGTCACAAATATACTGGGAGCACAACCATGTAAAGCTTTAAAAACATAAAGTAAAATCTTAAAATCAATATGGAACTTAACCGGGAGCCAGTGTAATGAGGCAAGTACTGGGGTAATGTGCTCACGTTTTCTGGTGCCAGTCAGTAATCTCGCTGCCGCAGTTTGTACCAGTTGTAGACGGACGAGAGATGAATTAGGCAAGCCAAAGTAAAGAGAGTTACAGTAATCCAATCTCGAGGTTATAAAAGCATGAATTACAGTTTGTAGGTCCTTCATAGAAAGCATCTTCTTGATTTTAGCAATTGATCTTAGTTGACAAAAGCTGCTTTTCACAACAGTGCTAATCTGTTTATCAAAAGACAGCATAGGATCAAAAACAACACCAAGGTTTCTAATATGATTACATACATATGCAGACAAAGGGCCAAGCTGCTTTATAAGACCAGAAGACACAGTTGTTGGACCAAAAACTATTATTTCCATTTTGTCATTATTTAACTGTAAAAAATTCAGATCCAGCCAGCACTTAATGTCCTGAAGACAATCAAACAGAGTGGACATAGAGCAGTTATTATTTTTAAAAGGAAAATAGAATTGAGTATCGTCAGCATAAAGATGATATGATAAATTGTGTTTCTGAAAAATATAACCAAGTGGAAGCATATACAATGAGAAAAGTAAAGGACCCAAGATAGAGCCCTGAGGAACACCATAGGAGATTTGAGCCCTAGATGAAAAACAATTTCCCAAATTCACAGAAAAAGATCTGTCCTTGAGATAGGAAGCAAACCAGTTCAGCACAGATCCCTGAAAACCAGCTACTTGATAAAGTCTTTGTAGAAGGATATCATGATCTATTGTGTCGAAAGCTGCACTTAGATCAAGCATGATTAAAATACAGCAAGAGCCAGAGTCAAGTGACAATAAAATATCATTGGTAACCTTCAGTAGGGCAGTTTCAGTACAGTGAAATTCTCTAAACCCAGACTGAAATGTGTCAAAGATGTTAAAAGTACGTAGGTAAGAGGAGACAAATACACAACTTTTTCCAAGACTTTTGAGATGAAGGATAATTTTGATATAGGTCTGTAATTATCCAGCACATACTGATCAAGATGGTGCTTTTTTTTTTGTTTCTCCAGATAGGGAAAGCTAAAGGGACATTGGGCTCCCGCTTGTTCTGAAAACATTTCTGATTGTTACTGCTGTCATAGCGGGGACCCAACACATATCAGTTACCAGTGCTGTTTGCAGATGAGGGCTGGTGTGATCCCTGACGTTGAGGCAGAGGTCGGAGTGCCCTCTCAGATGGAGGGGGAGGGCAGGCTGGGCCCGGAGGCTTTGGTGGTTGTGGAGCCCGCCGTTTCTTGGTTGGTATTTGGGGACTCGCAGCAATAGAGTGGGAAAGCTTAGTTTCAGCTGATACCAGTTTCTCCATTTTCTCTGAAAAGCACAGAAGTGGTGATGTTGAAGAGAGAGAGACAGAGTGTGATGACATCAGCTGTGATTCTGGTATTCCTGGAGGCTCGGGTGTGTTATCTTGTTTTTCCTGGTTGTTATCCACAGAAACGTCCTTGGGTGTTGATTCACCATCCAGCTGTAGTGAGTTCTGTGGGCAGGGCTCAGCCTGAGCTGTGTCTGTGAACAGTAGTTGTTGTGGCTGCGGATTTTTATCCTTGTCAACTGAATGTCCATCCAGGTGTTGGTGTGAAATCCTGAGTGGACTGGCACACTCAGCTGATGAATGATGAAGAAAGAAAAATATATTGTCTTTAAGCAACCTAGCACCTAGTTTGTTTGGGTGGATACCATCTCTGTTAAAAAGTTGCCTTTGACTCCAGAAGATATTAAAATTGTCAATGTAATTCAGTCCTCTCATGGTGCAGGTTTTTTGCAGCCATGAATTTAAACTTAGAAGCCGAGAAAACACATTTGTTCCTCTGGCTGGGAGAGGTCCACTGATGAATGATTGAACTTTCAGTCTTGCAAGTGTTTCAAAAAGTTCATTGAAATCCCTCTTGAGGAGCTCAGACTGCTCTTTCCAAATATCATTCTTTCCCACATGTATGACAATCCGACTTAGAGACTAATGTTTCATCAGAATGTTGTAAAGTTCCTTGTTAATATCAGAAACCGTTGCCCGAGGAAAACAGTATGTAGCCTTGCTTACAATGTTTCTGATAATAGAGTCACCCACTATCAACGTGCTTGGCTTGGCTGCTGTCTGAGTGGAGCGCCGCTGCCTGTATTATATTGAGCGTCTGTTAGCTACTGGCTGATGTGATCTGTGTCCATTTACATTTAGGGATTCTTCGCCCAAACTCACTAGTGCTTCATATCTATTTTCAAGCCGCACAGGGGGTGGTGGAATACCAATATTAGCTACTCAAGCTGGACCCATATCTGGGGTAGATGATGCTAATGCAGCACCTTTGGGTCTCAAACTCTGTTTATGCCATCAGTTTGTGTCCTCAATTACTTTAAATTTCTCTGAGCTCACTATGACCTGTTTAGAAGCATTAGGTTCACAGGACTCACCAGCTTTATGTTGAGAGGGACCACAATGAAGCTCTGCTGTATGTTCTGGCAGGGTCGGCAGCACCACAAGTAACTTTGTTTCAAGAACTGCAATCTTTTGTAGAAGTCTGTGGCAGTTTGAGCAGCAGGTGGATTGAGATCCAAAAGAAGGCATTTTCTCTTCTGTTTGAGTGTAGGCAGCTGTGTTGTCCTGATTTAGGATTGTAAACTCCCCAAGTTGTTGAATATTCCAAATGTCAATATAGTTCCAGGAATTTGTAGTTTTAGTGTGAGTGCCCAATTGTTTAGTTAGAGCACTGTGCTGAACTGCTGGTAGTTAAATCAGAAGATAAAAGCGAAAAAGCAAAAGCGCAAAGCACAGAGCGCAAGTAAAAGCGTCCGAACAGTAGCGAAGCAGGAAGTCATGAACTCAGAAATGATGCTGATTTATTTTTCTTTGACAGTGTTCAATCTTTATAATTTTTAATTTTAATATTTCTGTAAAGCTTCTATGAGATAATGCCCATTGTGCTATACAAATAAATTTTAATTGATAATGTGTCTGACATGTTTATGAAAATAAGTGTGTGCATGGCAGGACGTTTTGTCATTTTTGTTAAAAAGGTAGAACAGGTAAAATTCTAAAGTAACTGAAACTTGTTGCGTGTTTGTTATAATTCTGTTAAGATTCTAAAATAACTGAAACTTGTTGCGTGTTTGTTATAATTCTGTTAAGATTCTAAAGTTCCGGCGCAAAAAAAAAAAAGGTTTTCGCGTGTGACACAGACGTGACTGGTAACGTGTGTGTTAAGCAAAAAAAGTCTTCGCCCGGCGCATAATTGTGATGAATGTTGATGAAGATTGACCTAAAAGTCGCATCAAATCCGCCTTGGCTGTTCACACTGCGGCCACATTGGAAAAAATCAGATTTGGGTCTGATTCAGGACCAAATATGGAAGTTTAGATTTGAGTGTTCACATTACTCCTGAAGAAGTCTGACCTGGTCACTTGACCCCAAAAAAATTGGATTTGGGCCACTTTTACCTGCCGTGTGAACACGGCCTAAAGTAAGTGAAACAGTGATAGTGTAAAGAGCCCGATGTACTGCAGCTCTGTAGAGTTTAAAGCAATAACCAGAGGTAGTGTAGTGTCGTCTGACAGACTGTAATAGTGTTTTAAACTTACGTTTTAAATCCATGTATTGTAGTTAAGTTTTTAATGCTAAGAAACCGGACATACTGTGGTTTTATACGACGTACTGTGACTGCGTTCCATTTTAAACTGTTTGTGAATTGGTGTTACTGTTTGTGAGTTTATGAGTGTATTTGTTTGAGAGTTGTGAGTGTTACTGTAGTAGAACTCGAGGCCAGATGGAGAGTGTCTGTGTCCAAAGCAGAGATACTTTTGAGTTCAAAAGCCCGAGTAACTCAATTAATTATTTTTAACTGTGGTGAGCAGAAAATCCTATCTGCATGATCAAAATTTTGGATGAGCTGCAATAGCAGAATAACAAACCAGGTTCTACTCCTGTAAACTCAGACTCAGAAAACCCAATAAAGGTTTTCAAATTTTAGATTTGACAACTCCAGTTAACTCTCCAGACTCATATTTACCACTAAAGCTGATAAATATTTATAACAAAAGTCAGTTGCAGCAATTGATTATCTTCAGAATGTTACAAAAACAAAACAAAACAGTAAAGATGACGCTGAGTAGCAAGCATGTTGAGTAAATCGCCACATATTTTAGAGTTTTCCAACTAGTTGATGAGACCGGTAGGATGGTGGAAGACATGGACTGAAGTGTAGAGTAGGCTTTAAAAACTAAATTAGAAGTTAAGTTTTGCCATGATGTTTAGTTTCTTTAAAACCCTGAAAGTAACGTTCATTTATGAGTCTTCGATTTTGCAAGGCACATCCAATTTTCTCTTGTATAAGGGGTTTAATTTCAGAGCAGCAGAGACTTCACCTGAGAAATCGCAATACCACAACCTGCAGAAAGACAATGACATACAGTTAACTGAATTTCAAGACACACAGGTTAGTTCAACGTGAACATTTTCATCAAAGAATCACTGCAGTCTTTAGTTACTCTGAAATACAGATTCATATGAATTTTATGAAAGCATTAGTTCAATATTTTTTTGTGTACAAAATGTTATGTATGCCAGCTCTATGATGAGTTCATTTGACTGTAAAAACTTTCAATGTACAGGATTTTATGTTTGTTAATAATTGAGATAAAACCCTCCATACAAGTTTTAATAGTAATCATGATTATAGCAGCTACAAAAAGTGTGGGGACATCAGATATAAAAAGTCAAGTTGTTTACACAAATTCAGGGAGCTCAGGCAGGGACCTCAAGCAGGGAGACCACAAGAACCGACGAACTGACAAGTGAGGGTCAGGCATGTGCACAGGTATGATCACAAATATCCCTTAATGGCCATTATAGTGCAATTTTGGGGACAAAAGCATAGTGTGGAGACAACGCTTAGTCCCCACCTCACCCACCTGCTAATCCTGGGGACAAATTGTCCATCATTTTCTGTGTTGTTATGGAAAATATGTGCAGATGTGTCCTGCAAGTGAGGGACAGAATTGCAGTGTAGGATGTGCTCACCGTTGGCTGGAAAGGCATTGCTGGAGCTGGCAACATCAGCACTGCCTCAAGGGAGCTTAGAGGGAGAAGAGGGCCCTGCCCATCCCTCTCTCCAGGAAATCCCTCTCGGGGGTTCTACCTAGAGCCTTCATGTTGCGAGATGCTCCAACATGCTTTTGACCAAATGACAAATGATAATGTACTCATTTTACTGCCTACGTCAAACTTGTTGTTGACTATTGGATTAAGTGAATGTAGAGAGGCGAATTTATCACCTCAACCTTGTCAACCCATAGAGGGAGGAGGTCCCCGTGGTGTTCCCAAGGGGGAGGAGCTAGGACAGAAGCTAAAATTAAAATGATTATATTCATACACTTCAGTCCATTCATGGAGAACACCTCTTTTCATAGAGAAATCTTAGTGAGCACCACAATGAGATGCCCCTGTGGTGGTTTAGCCAGACTCAAGAAAAAAGTTGTGATTCCTCTAAACCGGTGGTCTTGGTGCCCAACATTTCATCGGCTCATAGACAAAATCCTCCGCCCACATACAGTGTCATCAATTTCCTCACTGCGACAGGGGGGAATCTAAGTTAATACAAATAATTGTTAACTCAACAGGCAGAATTATGGTATCTGTGCTTCCCTCGAACTCTGGACTTGAGTCATGGACAGTTGCGAATCAAACCTAATAAAACCTTCGTGACTGCAACCTGTCCGAGACCACGACCAACAAGGATGTGAAGCAGTTCCTAGTGCTGGATGGAAACTATCATAGGTTTATGCCTGACTATTCAGATGTCATATTTCAGACCAACACTTTAGACAGAGGGCTGGGAGCTGTGTTGTCCCAGGTGGTAGAGGAGAGAAGTGCCTCATGCTGTGCAAAACTCTTGGTGAGAGAGTCAAAGTGCATTTACATTTACAGCATTTAGCAGACGCCCTTATCCAGAGCGACTTACATTTTTATTTAATTTTTTATACAACGGAGCAATTGAGGGTTAAGGGCCTTGCTCAGGGGCCCAGCAGTGACAGCTTGGTGGATGTAGGAACTGAACTCAAAACCTTCTGATTGGTAGTCCAACACCTTAACCACTAGGCAATGACATGTACTGCACAATTCAAAAAGGAGTGCTTGGTCGTAAAGCTGGCTCACTCCAGGTAGTATCTGCTAGCACAGACAGACACCTGTTCCACTGATTTCACTGCATGAATGTTGCTAATGTGGTTACTTGGTGGTATCTAGCTAAGCGGCCTTCTAACTATTTTACAGGCCAGGGACCCGGATGGCAGTGGCGAATGTTTTCTCCCATTAATGCGGATCCATAGCCTAAGTTGGGCGGTGAAGGGTATGTGAAAGTATGGGTGTAGCTGAGCACCAGGTTGTGAATGGAGCCCGGAGTCTGGGGAAACAACCAATAAGGATCACACACCTGTGGTATTGCTAATAATGTGTTTGCTGAGGATGCCTGAGAGAGATTTAAAGGACTGGGTGAAAGTGCAGCAAGAGAGTGATAGCTGAGCACACTGAGCTATGACTGATTATCTGTGTATGTTTGAACAATTGTGTCTTATTGCTTATTACAGGTCATTTGATTCTCAGAGAGATGATCTTACCTCAGTTTATTCAGTTTACTCTGAGGATTCTCCATTAGAGTACAAAGAGTCTTTGCTCCTGAGTCTTTGATTTTACTCCAAGATAGATCCAGTTCTCTCAGGTGTGAGGGGTTTGAGTTTAGAGCTGAAGTCAGAACAGCACAGCTTTCATCTGAGATATCACAGTCGCACAACCTGTAGAGAGACAAGGACACACTCTTCACGATCTCAGTTCAGGAAATACGGGTCAGTTCAGCAGAATCACTGCAGTTTTAATCAATATGAAATACAGAATATTTATTTTAAATTATACGAGAATAATCACTAAATAACACATCA
Source organism: Tachysurus fulvidraco (assembly GCF_022655615.1). Classification (NCBI taxonomy): domain Eukaryota; kingdom Metazoa; phylum Chordata; class Actinopteri; order Siluriformes; family Bagridae; genus Tachysurus; species Tachysurus fulvidraco. The sequence continues at coordinate 4,228,895 of NC_062541.1, read as the reverse complement.
TATTTATTGTATGTGTGATTCAATTTAGTCAAATTTACAAGAACAAGCATAGCTGAGTTTCTTAAAAGCATTTTAAAGATAAAATAACTGTATGTTGGAAAGAAAGTGTTTTCAAAGTGATGCTCGCTCTACTATTAAACAATGATCTTTGTGCTGTGATGATTTTAGGAAACTCTGCCCTGATCTGTTTATATTTCTATGTGTATCAGACAATGAATACATAAATACTTTAAAAATGAAATAAAATTACATTTTATTTGTCACATACACAGACATGCAGTGAAATGCTTTACTTTAAGTTTTTCACATATCCCAGGTTATTATGAGCCTGGGGTCAGAGTGCAGGGTCAGCCATAGTACGGCGCCCCTGGAGCAGGTGAGGTTAAGAGCCTTGCTCAGGGACCCAACGTTGATGTCTCAGCAGCTTGTGGGCTTGAACCCTAACCTTCCGATCAGTAACCTGAAGGCTTAACCACTGAATCATCACATCCTTCAATAGTGCGATCAGATCAGAAAAAACATCAATGTGGACTGAAATTAAATGATTTTCATCCTCAGGATATTTGATGCTGAACCTTAAACCTCTGCTTCAGTCTCACTATTAGAGAATGTGTCTTACTGAGGAGCAGGTCATGTGACTCTCAGTGAGATGATCTTACTCAAGTGTCTCCAGTTTACAAAGTGGATTCTCCAGTACAGCAGAGAGACTCTTCACTCCTGAGTCTCCGATGTTATTCTTAGACAAATTAAGTTTTCTCAGGTGTGAGGGGTTTGATCTCAGAGCTGAAGCCAGAGCAGCACAGCCGTCACCCAAGATATCACAATACCACAACCTGTAAAGAGACAATGGCACACTCTTCACTCTCTCAGTTTATATAATTTGCATGGATTACTGCATTTTTAGATCTGGAATATACTGTGGAGTGTAAATTGCTTATTTTTTTATTACATTTACAGCATTTATCAGATCTTATATCTTAGAGCAACTTATTGAAGTGTGTGTGGGTGTCATTACATGCCAATGAGCTGTGTCAGGAACAAACTTCAAACATTACAGGTGACTACAGCCTTTCTGTCTGAAATGTTTAGTTCGCTTTGGCTTACGCAAACATTTACATACAACTTTACTAAAAGAATGATTAATGAGCCACGATTAAAAACCCAGCAGTGAAACATGGTGCACCATATTCAAGTTTTTAGGCTTGGTAATAACCAAGATAAACTCTCAATATAACTTTTAAATGTAAGCATGGAGATAGTAGTTACAGTGTTCATCAGTGTATCTATAAACTCAACCTACTCCAAGTTGGATATCTGATGTTTGCTTTGAGTCATGTAAATGATCAAAATGATGAGTCATCAAAATGATGTAGCAGTGCTGTCTTACTGAGGATCAGGTCATGTGACTCTCAGAGAGGTGATCTTACCTCAGTGTCTCCAGTTTACAGTGGGGATTTTCCAGTAAAACAGAGAGCTGCTTCACTCCTGAGTCGCCAAATTTATTCCAGGATAGATCCAGTTCTCTCAGGTGTGAGGGGTTTGAGCTCAGAGCTGATTTCAGAGCAGCACAGCCTTCATCAGTGACACCACAATCACACAACCTGCAGAGAGATAATGACACACTTTACTCTCTCACTTTATATAATTTGCATGGATTAATACACGTTTATATCTGGGATATTCTGTACTATGAAGTTTAAACGACTTATTTAAGTTCACAAAATTTTGCAGCATTTTCTAAATGTTATGTGACTTATAGAACATTGTGTGTACATACAAATGAGCTGTACATTGATGAATGTACAATTTATATGCAATTTTTGTTCTTGCCTTTCTTAACGCCATGCCATGTTTTTCTAAAAACCTTCAGATAAAAACCTTTTTATATGTATCAACAAAGTAACACAAGTTCCTCAAAGGGATAGAAGTATAACAGTCCAGAAAAATATGTTTAATTAATCGACAATTAACAGTCGATTTTCATAAGATGAGCATGTTGGTGAAATGTGTGTGAGAGATTTGAGTGTCCACTGTGGCATTGTGTGTAAATGACTTGATCCCAACAACTATTTAAAAAGAGTGTAAGCTCACACCACCACCGACATACAGCCTGAACATACTCCTCACACAACTTCTACCACCCTGTTGTGAAAAGTAGAGGAGCACATGGCTGCAAGACATGGCAGCAGAAGCAGTCCAATCTGGTAGTCAAACTAAGTGGTGGCAAGCACTCCACACTGTAATGGAGAGTCACAAGGCAGATGATCCATTTGCAGCTTTTTTAATAAAGAAAAACTCATAGTCGTACAGGCAGGGTCAGAGCAAGTAAACACAGTGTAGTAGGACAGGCAAAAATCAGACACGAAATGACAGGGAAACAGGTCAGGGCAGGCAGCAAACAATCAGAAACCAAAACACGGAAGTAAAATCAAAACTGGAACTAGAACACACTAGGAAACGCTCAGAATGAATGTAACGCAGTTCCAGACTTTGCACTGGGGTAAAGTTCAAGTTCAGTTTATATAGTGTGGGAAATAGGAAACAGCTGGTGTTGTAATTAGTCCTGGTGTAATGGATTGTGGGAGCTGTAGTCCGGAAGCCTTAAATATTCCGGGGACGTTTCTCTGTGTTGCCGGCTGGGAGGCGGGGCAGATGCACCGACAGTGACAGAGCCCCCCCCATGCGAGCGGCTCTCGAGGCGAGGGCACGTGCGACGCCCGGGACGACCACGATGCCGGGGAGCTGGTCTGTCTGGATGCCGGCGGTGGAAGTCGGTGGTGATCGAGGGGTTTAGGATATCCCCTTCTCTTACCCATGAGCAGTCCTCTGGGCCGTACCCCTCCCAGTCGACTAGGTACTCCACGTGGCCCCCTCGGCTTCTGGAGTCCAGCTTTCTGCCTCAGGATCGCACCCTGTAAGTGCTGACGTGCTGCGCTCCACGTTTCTTCGCTCCAGCGGAACCACTCGTCTACGGCCGGTAGGTCGGTGGGACCAGGGGAACATGGGAGGTTTTAAGCCCAGGATGCACTGGCACAGAGTGAGGCCAGTGGCGGGCTTGATAAGGGAGTTCTGTGCATATTCTGCCCACATCAAGTATCTGCCCCATTCGGCTTGGTTGCTCTGACAGCTTTCAGTATGAGCGGAGGAAGCGGATGAGCTCCTGGTTTAACCGCATCGTCTGCCCATTGGCCTGAGTGTGGTAACCCCAGGGTGAGGCTGACATAGATGTTCAGCCTTTTGAAGAAGGCCGACCAGACTCGCGACGTGAATTGGGGTCCCCGATACAAGACGATATCTTCTGGCAGGCTGTAGAACCTAAACACTTGATCACATAGGGCTTCGGCTGTCTCGAACACCGTGGGGAGTTTCGACAGGGGCACCAAGCGGCAGGCTTTAGAGAATCGGTCTACGATGGTGAGTATGACTGTGCAGCCGTTCGACCATGGGAGATCGGTAATAAAGTCGAGTGCGATGTGCGACCAGGGCCGTTGTGGCGTCGGCAGTGGTATCAGTAAGCCTGCAGGGAGTTGAAACCCTCTTTCAGGTGTTTGAATGCTGCGATGGCTTCTGGTGACCAGGTGAGGCGAGCGGATGTCTTTTTCGTCACGGACGTTAAGGGCGCTGCGATCGTGCTGAATCCACGGATGAAGCGGCGGCAGAAGTTAGCGAACCCCAGCTCCTTGAGGTTTTGCGGTCATGGCCATTGCAGTACCGCCCGTACTTTGGAGTCATCCATAGACACTCCCTCCCCCGAGATGATGTAGCCTAGGAAGGCTGTCGAGGCTGTGTGGAATTCACATTTCTCTGCCTTGGCGTAGAGTCGGTGCTGGATCAAGCGCTTTAGCACTGCTCGTACAGGTTGGACGTGATCTTCCATGGCCTCGGAGTATAATAGGATGTTGTCGATGTAGACGATCACCCAGCGGTCCAGAATGTCGCAGAAAACATTGTTAATAAATGACTGAAACACTGCTGGACTGTTCAAAAGGCCGAACAGCATGACTAAGTATTCGTAGTGACCAGACTGGGTCGAAAAGGTGGTCTTCCACTCGTCGCCCTCTCTGACACGGATGAGGTTATAGGCACTGCGCAGGTCCAGCTTGGTGAAGAATCGGGTGTTGAGTTGGAGTGGTTTCTCTGTGGGCTGCAGGTGTTGAGTGCCTTGTTCCAGCTCGAGATGCGCAGATCGGGCCAGGAGATGACGGGGTTGTGGAGCTGGAGCCATGGTAGCCCCAGGATGAGTGTGTGTCATGGAGAGGGGATAACGTGGAACTGGATGAGTTGATGTGATGATGAGGACCCATGAGCAGTCGGAGACCCTCAGTGACACGTATGATATGTCCCTCTCTGAGAGGGCGGCCGTCTATTCCTTCCACTGCCAAGGGAGAGACACAAGGGTTCACCGGTATGTTATAGGCCCGGACGAATTCCCCCAACATGAATTTCCCAGCTGCGCCTGAGTCAAGGAGTGCGGCCAGGTTAATTTTCTCCCTCGTATTTCAACTTGCACTTGAATCTGCGCACAGCTTAGCGTGTGAGGAGGAAGGAGATTAGAACTCCCCGGAGTGTCCCGCCTGCTAGGCGGCCTGGTGGGCCAGGTAGACAGTCGGTGTCCGGGTTCGCCGCAGTATAGGCAGAGTTGGTGGCGGAGGCGTAGGGCTCGCTCCTCGTGCGTTAGGTGCATAAAATCGAGCTGCATGGGTTCAGGATTCACCAGGCGTTAGGTGCATAAAATCGAGCTGCATGGGTTCAGGATTCACCAGGTTCAGGATTCACCAAGCGGAATGCGCATGTAGTCTCAGGTCGGGCGTGCGTGTGGACGTTTGACTGATTCGCATCAGATTATCTATCTGTATGGAAAGTTCCATGAACTCCGACAGGTTCCTTGCCTCGTCCCTACAGGCGAGCTCTGCTTGCAGCTCCGGATTCAAGCCCTTAGGGTACAGCAGCTTCAGGGGCCTCTTCTCCCAGCCTGCCTCCGCGGAGAGAGTACGGAAAGCCAGCGCGTATTCTGTGGACGTGCGGTCCCCCTGAGAGATGGCCAGCAAACGCTCCTCCGCGCTCTCCCTGGTCGCGGAGTGGTCGAAGACGGCGTGGTTCTCCGGTGAGCTGCTGTGCTTGGGCGGAGAGCTGCGTGGCAAGCTAGGAGACAGCTGCTGGATCGCTCGATGGCGAAATCTTCTTCGTTAGATCAACACGACCTGAACCTGCCACACCTGCCACACCCTGCAAAGGTCTCTGGGTCCTGCCTTGTTACTGTTCTGATTGACATGTATTTTTTGTGTATGCTTTTAATATTAGTCTCAGATCAGTGAACGGTACAGAGAATTTTGCTGGTTCTGTAGAAACAGTGCAACAGTGTCTGCTTACTAATTACTAGAGATTTTAATGTCCTGATTCAAGCAATGACAATTTGATTAAAATCTTCACAGTTGTTGGATGGTCAGTTTGACTGCTTATTGTAAAGTCAACCTTAACTGTCCAAGGAAGGTTCACTGGTTTCAGGAAAGGTACAAAATGAGCATTACTTGTGAGATGTTCAGATTCTTGCATCAAGCCAGGCAATTATTAACCATCCTCCCCAGTGTTTTTCAAAAGCAACTGATTAAAACTATAGATTGTTATTTAATGGTATGATGTGATGCTCAATCTGCTATTACACAATGATGTTTGTGCTGTGATGCTTTGATCCACTTATATTTCTACACACACTGAAAACAATGATCAGATCAGGAAAACAACAAGTTTGAAGACTTGAAATTATTTGGATATTGGATATTTAACCTAAAACCACTATTAGATAATGTAAGTTACTGACGATCAGGTCATGTGACTCTCAGAGCGATGACCTTACCACATTGTCTCCATTTTACAAAGAGGATTCTCGAGTACAGCAGAGAGACTCTTCACTCCTGAGTCTCTGAGTTTATTCCAGGTCAGATCCAGTTCTCTCAGGTGTGAAGGGTTTGAGCTCAGAGCTGACATCAGAGCAGCACAGCCTTCATCTGAGACACCACAACCACGCATCCTGCAGAGAGACAATGACACACTCTTCACTCTCTCAGTTCAAGACACACAGATTAGTTCAGGAGAAATCACTTCAGTCTTTGATCACTATGAAATACAAAACCTTACTTATGAATAATATGAGAATAATCACTAAAAAGCAAATTAGATTTATTGTGTGTGCATGTTCGCCAGATCCATTAGAATGATTCCACTTGACTATACTTAACAATGCACTTGACGGCAGTCTTTTAAAGTTCAGGTTTTTATGTTTGTTAATAACTGAGATGAAACCGTCTATAGACATTTTAAATGTAATCACAATAATGGCAGCTACATTGTTTACTAGGACTGAAAGACTGAGATGTTTCTAGTAAGGGGACATCAGACATAAAATGTTGTTGCATGGACTTGTAAAGGTGTTCTGAGTGTGGACTTTCAACTAACGTGGAATTAAAAATAAGAACATACTGAATAGACCATTATAACGACTATTCATGAGTTTACAGAAGTGGAGTCTTTGGTCCTTGAAAGTTTGTGGTTCATCACCAGGAGGCTGCTATATCATACATTGATGTTACAATCCTTCATTTAATTGTATGATTGAAAGTTAAGACTGTTGTTTAGTGGATGGATCCTTCAAGACCTGGAACTAACATAAAATAAATGTTTAGATTTGCAAAAAATAAAACATATTGTGACTCCTGGATTGCAGCAGAGAAGCAGATTAGCAATGCATGATTGCATTTACATTGTAAATATGATATGTAATTCTGATCATTTTGGGTAGCTGGGGAATGCAACAATACTTTGGAAATTAGTATCAAATTAAACCACTTGCCTTGGACAAGTGTTCAGGTCGAGCCCTGATATATACATATGTGTGGTTATATACTGTACATGTATGTGACTATACATGAAAGCCCCATTAAGAACTTACTTCAAGTGTTATGCATTTTCATTCATCAGCAAATATTCACCTTACCTTCAAGGACAATTCTTTAAGAGTTGTTGCCTTAAAGTCTTATTTAGTGAGTCTGGTAATTCCAATTGTTTATTTTGTGTTTTTTTGCAAACACCTTAACTGTTTAGTTTGAACCAAACATAAAAAAGTATTTGCTTGATTTAAAAAGTATGGCACCATGGGAAATGCTTTAGGACCACAAATGCAAAGTAGCATTGCAAAGTGTTTGTTATTGTTTACATTTTTCATATGGACTATAGGGTTTGGGGTGGAAAGTTA